>NW_013666131.1:230975-240520 GCF_000517525.1 Limulus polyphemus
GATCATAATGCAAAAAAACTAAATTTATCAAAAGTAATAGGCTTTATGTTTCTTAAACTACATAAATTTATGAAAGTTCTTATGAAGTTTCGAACATATTCATCCATTAGTTTTATTGTTGGAATGAAATATAGCAAGACTTGCATTGCCTACTAAGAAAGTTAGTACCCGGTAATCATGGGGTTAAAATCTCTGAATCTTTTGTCACAAAACTAAAAGATTCGGACCTGAGTGCTTTTATGGTTAGCTCTGATGTAATAAATCCATTCACACAAGTGCACATTGAAGGAGCATTACATGATGTACTAAATGTTTTTTGAATGACCTCATTCCCATTCTTTGTTAAATGTTTCCATAATCAAATAATTTTTTTAACCTTTGCAAATTTTCCATTTCAGAATGTTCATTATGACGAGATTGACAATCTAACCATGGGTAATCCTGTTTTATTTATGATCACAATTGAAGAAATTGCCATTTGGAAAACAAGTATCTATGTAAATTTACAAGTAAAAGGTTATCATTCTTAGAAAATCAATCATAACTGAAGCTTTTATTGTGTTATACCATTAATGTCCCCAGACTTTCACATTCTGTCCAAAACTTGGTTAAAAACAGCTAGAAATTATAATGTGGATTTAGAAGTAAACTTTTTCATCCTAATAGCGAGAAAAGTAGATCAAGGTTACCTTACAAATTTGTTGACAAGGGCATTTCACGTTTCTTGTATCAAATTACGTGTAGAGACTGGTAATTCTTGCATTAAAGAAACAATTCAGCAAGTGTCCACAAGATTAAAAAACATTTAAAAACCTATTCCTTCGTGTTTGAGCACATGACTCAAAATAAACATTAGTTTTTCAGATGTTCAATTCATTGGCAGAGAAAATAGTAAATAGAAGAAAAATCAAAGAAGCTTTTCTTATCAAAAACACAGTATTCATGTGTAAAATTATGTTATTAAATGATTGTGTTTGATTTGCTATTATTTTGTAGATTAATGATTTAGTATTTCTGTTGATACTACAACATGTAATGGTTTTGTTCAATTGTTCAAATGTATCCACCTGATGATGCTAGGTAAACCTAGCAAAACAGTATTTTTAAAAATAAAGTAAAAACATAAGTTTCAAAAACAACAATTACTTGTATTATTTCAAATAAGATTCATAGGGGAGAATATCACTAAACTAATATCAATTTGTATATGTGTCATCTGCTGAGATTGACTTGTCCTTCGTCACGAGGACAGACACAGTAATAAAATGAAATGTTTCTAACCATTGAAACTTGCAACCTTTATCTGAGCAAAAGGATTAATTCAGGTTTATGAACTTTTGCCATTCAGTTAACATGAATGTCATACTACATGCAGAACACCTGCATGAATATTTAGAAAAGTTGTGAATATATCTGGCTAAAGACAAATCTTAAACTAGTTATGAAATGGTAAAATTCATAAATGTTTCATTTATAATGCTGTTTGTACCAAATTTAATTTGGAAACATTTGCATTTCTGTGTTACTTACATTTGATTTGTGTGTGTGTATGTTTTGCTGGTATTTTCAGTCTGTAGTGAAAATTGTTGATTGGAAAAATATGTAAAATCTTTCAATATTCATAACTACCAAATTAATCTGTGTCCACAACAACAACTGTACATCCTAATACAATTGTAGGTAAAGCTGCATCAACTGGTAAAAAAAGATTAAAATTTCGTTCTATTTTTTTGTTATTGAATCTTTAGATGTGATTGGTTGGTAATCACTCATTAGCAAGTAAGATCATCTTCTTTAGCCCAATTAGACCCACCTGTCAGGATTCTTGGCAGCTAATGTTGCTTTGTATTTCATTCCAATAATAAAACTAGTGGATGAAATTGTTCAAAATTTTACTAAAACCTTCCTAAAAGTTTGTAGTTTCAGAAAAATAAAATATTTTATTTTTTGACAATTTCTAATAAAAGAAATTTGTTATTTATTGTAGTTACTTGGACTTTGAATAGTTCACCAGCAAAGTGTTTTTTATATGAAGTATAAAAATACTATTTATTATCTTACAACATTTCATTTGCATGATCTCTAGAACATCCTAAATGAATATCAAAAGGTGTAAGGTAAATGTTTATATTTTATTTTCAATTTTATCTACTATATTACCAACTCTACTTATTATCATCAACATACACTGCAATGAAATGTTTAAAATTAAGAAATGGGAATATATACATACCTTTTATCTCATCCTAAAAGTCCTTTGAAATTTCACATCTGTATCTTTTCACTTAGTTTATGTTTGATTTTCTTTTCCAGTTTGCCCCCCAGTGGCACAGCGGTATGTCTGCAGACTTACAATGCTAGAATCTGGGTTTTGATACCTGTGGTGGGTAGAGCACAGATAGCCCATTGTGTAGCCTTGTGCTTAGTTACAAACAAACAAAACAAACCTTTCCAGTTCTTTGTCTTTTATCATTTATGCCTGATATGTAAACTGGTTCACTCTGGGCTTTATTATTCTTATATAGTGACATCTGCACAGATACTTGTTACACTAACACATTGCACACACCTTAATTATTCATGTTTACAATCCAGGCAACAAAATAAAATAAAAATCATTAAACCATTCAAATATGATTTTTAAACACTAATGATACATAATTAACTAAAATGTAATAGTAAGACTTAAATACAATTTAATTGTCTCTCTAACTATAGCATATTTAGGTAAGAAACCATCATGAATACTATAGTTGATCAAGCAGACAAGAATATTAACAGCAATTACATGTACAGTGTGAGAAAAACTGCGTGGCAATTTTGAATTAACTGTTAGTGGAGAAAAGTGTAAAGTGATCTCTTTCTAACCTGTATATATGCTGTATGTATGTAGTAGATCTTAAGGCAAATTACGGAAGGTGGATGTGGCACCCATTCTGGGTTGGAAAATTTATAGCTGCTTCCCAGGTAAAGCAGCTTGCAGACTGTGATAACACGTGTCAAGTAGGTCAAACATGCTAGTTTATGTTTACATACAGATGTAGACAGCCAGTTTTTGTGATTAATGCTCAACCTCTGCCAAAATCAAGTTTTTTAATAGCGAGTGGGTCACATGACATAAAACTGAAAGTTAAGTATTTTGAAGTATTCAAATTATAGCATACATAATAATGTTAATTTCATTAGTATGTATTCAAAATAATGTGGCTTAATTAAATTTTGAATGTAATGCAGTACATACAAAGAACACAATTTAAAAATGGCACTGGGGGCCATAGGGTTAATGGGCATGTAGATGACTGATAAGGCTGATCTGAGGTCCACATTTTGTTGCAGAGGGACAGAATGTAAGGACAAGTGTTGTTAAGTCAGATTACTGTTCACTCCTTTTGTTCATCCCATTTCTGCGTTTTGATAAGTTGCTGATGAGACTAAAAATAATGAGATTCCTGCAGCTGGGTAATTCTGAGAAAGATTGAGAGCAAGGGCCTACTAAGTGTTGGTTGCAATATTGCATTTTTTCATGTCGTCCACTTCTTGTTTCCTTGTTTACTTTGGGAGGTGGGAATTAGTCATATGGACGATGTGGCCAGCCTGGTAAAGTTAGTGACAAATGATCATGGCTTTGATGCTGGTGGTGCTGGCTTTGGACAGAAGGTTGATATTGGTGTTTCTGTCTTCCTGCTTGATTTGAAGAATCTTGTGAAGACAGCATTGATGATATTTTTCAGTGCCTTGAGGTACCTTCAATATGTGGTCCAAAGCTGATCCATACAGCAGGGTTGGAATTACAATGGCCTGGTATACAAGAAGCTTGGTCTGAATCTCACAGTCCTCATAGAATTTGTTTCAGATGTCCAGAAACTGTGCTTCAGCATTTGAGGTGATATTGGATCTCCTCATTGTTATCAGCCCTGTCCAAAAGGTGACTGCCGAGAGACAGAAAGTGTTCCATGTTTTGAAGAATCTTCTCTCTTATTTGGATCATCAGAGCTTCTTGTACATTTGAAACTGGTTAATAGTTTTATGGTGTTAGACAGGGTCAAATCCTTTTGTAGGGTTCACAAAAAATATTAATGATGATCTGAAGGTCTTTATCAGAGTGGGCAAGGACAGAGGCATCATCTGCATACTGAAGCTCAACGACTGATTTGGTAGTGGTCTGTTTCTATGGTTGGAGTTAGCTGAGGTTGAAAAGCTTACATCCATCCTGTAGATTATTTCAACCCCTGTTGAAAGCTTGTCAAGAAAATGAATGCTAGAAATGAAGAACAAAAGAGTGGTATAGATGGCACAGCTTTATTTCACTCCCATCTTAATTTCAAAGAAATCTGTTGAACTCCTATTGCTGATGACAGTTGATGATATGCTGTCATGAAAAAGCTTCAGGATAGTGATAAGTTTCTATGGATATATGATGTTTGAAAATATTTTCCACAAGGCACTGTGGTTGACAAGAGTCAAAGGTTTTCCTGAGGTTAGTAAATAGTATGAAGACTGGGCAATATTGCTCAAGGCACATCTTTTGCAGTTGATGTGATGTGAAGATCATGTCCATTATCCCCTGGTATTATCTAAAACCACAATGGAACTCTGGCAGTGTTTCTTCAGCAAGAGGCAACAGGTGGTTGGTAAAAGTCTAAACAACAATCTCTGGTGATGGAGAGCAAGGCAGTGCCATGGTGGTTCCCACAGTCTGCTTTATCACATTACTTAAAAATTATTGTGGTATCCCTAAGATCTGCTGGGATTTCATCGACATTCCAGATCTTAAGAATCATTGTGTGAAAAATTGAGATGTGAGCTTCTTGCCTCCATCCTTGAAAATATTAGGAGTTATCCCATTGGTTCTGGCTACTTTGTTGTTTTTGATCCTCTTAATTACATTTCTGACCTCATCGAGTATTAGAAGCACTTTGATATAATTTCTGACTGGCTTCTCCTGGATGGAATTAAGAACAGCTTTGTCATAGTTGATATTATGGTTTTTGGACCAAGAGGTCTTAAAAATGCTCTTTCCACTGTGTGCTAATGGATTCATTGTGTTTGAGAATATTTTTCCTGTCTTTGGTTTGCAGTGGATTTGGCCCTTGAGTGCTTGGTCAATAAAGAGATTTAATGGCTTTGAAAAATCCATGCGTGTCATTGATGTAAGGTATTCAATCTCATTTGCTTTGTTATTCCAACACTTGTTCTTAATGTTGCAGATTCTTCTCTGCACTTGATATAGCCTCCCTTCAGATGTAATGTAATATTAGTATCTCCAACGGGCCTAAAATTCAAAAAATTCCTAGTTTTATAAGTTATTCCTTAAAATTGTTATAAGTTTACAAATACACCCCCAAAATAAACCTCAAATGGGGGTGGGGGTGGAATGTTGTGTTTCAGGTCATATTGAAATGTCAGTTTTAATCTAGTGTAAATAACTGGTAGTTTTGTGAATTTGAATTAAGTTAGAAATTATGTATTTCAAAATGAATATATTAATATGAGTGTCAGTCACTATGTTTAACTGAGCATTTGCTGTAAAATTGTTTTGTAATATATAAATTTTTGGAGCATACTTGTATATCCTTAAATTGTCACTTAAATATCTCTAACCATATTAATACTTTTTTTTCTGTCTTGAAAACCTGCACTGCAATACACATGTTTAAATTATGTCAACATATATTTTACTGACAAGAAACCTGATGTCTTTTGAAAATTATGGTTATAAACAACAAGTAAAAACATTATAGAATATGTTGTATTTACTACTTTGTAAACCAGCACAACTTGGACAGTGTATTTGCATAAATGTCTGGCCTAAAGTAGAAGTGAGTAATTCAAAACCTGGAGCAGAAACTACAAATTATTGAAAGGTATACAAAATAAATGTATAAAAATAGCATATTTTGATTAAATATGAGAAAATACAGTAAGGTGAATGTGAATTCATTTTAAAGCAGTTTTCTACCTTTATAACTACTAAAGACATCTTCAGTAAATGTTGTTCAGGTTTTCATTACTGTTTCCTGTATTTTATTGACATATTCTAGTCATATGCAATGATACCTCATTTATCCATACATTTTACGTATTCTTTTTTTTTTCCCTGAAGTACACACATAAATGGAGTTCCACTACACATGCATTTGCAATAGCTTTCATGAAACAGTGAATCATGTATATAGTTTGGATCAGTGTTGTTGTTAAAATATTTATAGCTACAGTTGCATTTCCAATTAAGATAAATGGCTGAAGAAAAGGGAGACTCAACAGACCAGAAGGCTCAGTCTGTGAGTGACAGAGGAAGTCCTCAGGAGAATGGGACTGCTGACACAACACCAACAAAGAAATCTAAATCATCTAAGAGACGTGATGTTAGTGGACATGGGAAATTGGCTCTTTGTCGAATAAGACTTCTGGATGGTAGTGACTTAGAATGCCAAGTAGAAGTAAGAGTTTTTTTTATTACTAAAGTGTAACAGTAACTTTGTTTTAGGAGAAATGTCTTAAAAGTATTTTACATACAGAAATATTTTCATTATGAGAGACATGAGGATCATTAATATGAATACTGCCTTGGGAAAAGTTGATATTAATATGACGACCTTACTGTCAGCTTGCTGAGCTGTAAAATTGTTTATCAAGTCTTTAACTTGGTTATGGTATTTTGTTTTTGGAAGAAAATAAGTATTTACTGTTGCAACTTGAACTGGGCAATTAGTGGTATTTGCTAATCAGTCATTGGGCTCATTAATTGATCAGTACACAACTCCTACACATACACGCACACACACAGACATACACTTGTAGAAGCAAAAAAAAAAAATTAACAATGCATTATTCTTTCATGATATTACTTTTTTTTTGTAAAAAAATTTTTGTCAACAAAAGAAATTTTGCCACAAATTCTTTTTCAAGATGCTGGACATATCTTACTTGGTAAATGAATCATGTGATTGCCATTATGTTTATTTTTAAAACATGTAGTCGTAAACCCATACTGATCATCTATGAATCAAATAAACTGATAATTAAGTAATGAAAACGTTTCACTGTCACTGGTCCCCCAGTGGGACAGAGGTTAAGTCTTCGGATTTAGAATGCTCAAATCAGGGGTCGATTCTCCTCAGTGTGCACAGCAGATAGCCCAATGTGGCTTTGCTATAAGAAAACACACACACACACTGTCACTGATAAGAGTAATAATGTTTTTATCTAGCTCTGCTGAGTAGAAAAATCAGAGTACAGGCATTTTTCACATATGCATACTGGTGCAGTAAGTATCCAATTTCAAGGAAAACTTTCTATCTGTCTGTGGATGCAGTGAGTTGATTGATCCAGACCAAACTTGGAAAGCTAACTTAGTAGTCCAAATCAAACAAAATTCATAGTAAACTTTCTCATATATCGAAAAATAAAAATATTTCATAGAATAATCTGTATATTGTTACTGCAGTAGTTATTGTAAATAGTTGAGTATGAACAAAACTCGCACCACAACAAAATTCTAAAAGTCAAATATTGTAGATAAATTTTAAACATATTGTCTTGTTTTCCATAATAACCAAAATATGCAGTAATAAAATATCCAGCTACAATGTGCAGAATAAAGATATTGCTGCTGGTAAAGTTTTCTTTTCTGATTTACACCATTTAACTTCTGGTTTATGCTAGGGTTAGAATAAGCTGAAGCCTATATTAGAGAAGTATTTAATAATTAAATTATTTTTAGGATATTTCTTACTTCTTGATGTAGAATATAGTTTTCTGTAGGATCAAAATTCAAGATTATTATTAGATTTAATGCATTAAATGTACCAAGTTCAGACAGCAGAATTTTTAACTATATCTCTACTTTGAAATGGGCTGCTTTGAACAAGAAGTGATGCAACTGCTTTGCCATTTCTGCCAAGTTTCTCAACTTGACAGTTACACCTTACTTCTGATCCACTTTCCCTGTTTAACAACAATTTTCTTGGAGAGGGAGAATACTACTGAAAATTCTCACAGAGATTTTGCTCATTTTCAGCCAATTTGTATGTGTTTTCGGCATTTTCAAGAGAAAAAAGACTGAGAAGTGCATTCTTCTTAAAATAACATGCAAAATGTTCAAGGTAAGATATTTAAAGTTCATTACAAGAGCTTCAGAAAGAAAGCTCTTTATGGACTGAGTGTTCACTTTCTTGTAGACTATCAACAGATCTGTTGGGCTTTCACCAAGGGCAGAGCTGGGTATGCAATTTGCCTCTCAAAAGATTATTCAAATTGCACATTTACTTAATTTAAAATATATTGTGATTGAATAAGAAATTATTAAGTAGCCAGTTAGCCTGTTTTTTTATGTATGTTCTTTGAATAGGATAAACATAGATATAATAGTTCATAAAGATATGAGTTATCAGAATATTTTGAAATTGCTTATGATATTCATTAAACAATAAACATAACTAAACTTATCTGATTTGAAGACATTTGTATTTAGTGAACATGTTTACGAACAGTGCAACTCAATAAAAAAGCAAAAACTGCAATTTTATACAAAGAAGTAAATATCAATGAGAAACTTTTAATAAACCTTAAGCTATTTCAGTTATGTGACCTTTTTTTCATGCTGTGTGTATAATCCTGTGTCTAAGTATACTTATTGTCCATGATGATGATAAAACCTCCAAACATTATACATGTATTATTGTGTTACCTTCTAGTAAATTTTCCTTTGTTTCCCATCCAATCCATCTCTAAAGTGTATAATATAAGCTTAACTCATCTCAAGTTATATATCTTCTCATAGGAGAAAATTTCTGTAACTTTCAGACAGATATCATTTAACAGACAAATACTTTCACAGCTAAAGGAACATTTACAGAAACTATATAAAAGTCACAAACCTATATGTTTACTATTACATGATAGTCTAAGTATTGGACTATCCAATCACATTTTAACTTTATAGTTATTTCAAGTGCCATTTTTAATCAATTTATTTTGTAAAATAAAACTTTTTGATAGTTATAACTTCATCTTTTAAAGTTTGAAAACTATAACAATAAAACTATAAAGCTTATTCAAATAATAAATGTTTTAATTTCTCCACACTAGCTGCATTAATTTTTCACTTTTATAATGATGGTATGGTACCAGTTAACTTTTTAAAAGTTAGTTGTATAATACTGTAAATACATTTTCAGTATTTTTCATATGAAAGAAGAGGATTCCACTAGAATAGAGTATTGTGAATTAATCATTGTTGACAATATGTTCTTACCATAAATAAATCAAAGTTCAAATAAAATTAATATGTTGTTGCAACATTATATTCTAGCTTCTAATATACTAGAAAATCTTGATGTAAAAAAAAACCACTGTCGAGATAAGGTTTTTCTGCTAGACTGCTTTGGTTGTATGTCCATATAGAAATAGAGATAGAAATAAAAATGGACAACACCAAGTGTAGTCTTGCCCTTACAACTGTTTCAAGCATGCTGTCTTTAGTCATAGTAAACCATTTGTACTATTTCTGATAGTGGTCCATGCACACACACACTGGTGTTCTC
>NW_013666131.1:240923-249813 GCF_000517525.1 Limulus polyphemus
TCCCAGTAGAAGATTGTTTGGGCTCATCCCTCATTTGAGATTTATAACTGGGATGTTACTTGGAGTACAGTACATCCTTTTACAATATTTCCCAAGCAGTTCCAGATGTGAGTTGGATTTGCCTTGGGATGCAGGTGTAGTCTCTTCCTTCCCCTATGTGTCATTATAGTATTTATCTTGTGCAAGTATTTGTCCAAGATGGAACTGCCTAAAGTCCTAGCCACAGTACACATTCTAACATTCTGCTCACCTTGGCAACATATAACCACTAGCAATGGATTTTCCTGACATGCTTTGCTCTACAATCTCTGTACAAAAAGAAATATTGAGCAAAGAGTTCTGCTTGAGAAGGATGTAGTTGTTGACTAGGTGCTGCTGCAGTAGGTGACCCCTGGTCTCATGGATATCACACCCCATGGGCTTACCTTTTCTGTCCCTTTTTGAGAAAGAAGCTCATCTTTGAAATTGATCAGCACTGACCCTGACACCATCTTCAATGTGGGGTTCTAGCTGTTAGTGATGCATAGAAGTGAGTAAAGTTTCTGAATTTAACATTTTCTTTACCTGAAAATGTATTTCACTTAGATACTCTTTGCACTCCCTCCCATCATTCCTCCCACTTCCAGTGCATTTCATTTGCTTCTTCAAGAATAAGCCTACGATCATATGCTTGTGTTCATAGTGATTACTGTACTTGGAGGTTATGTCGCACTCATGTTGATGGAAGGATACAACATTATGACAATTATGACAATGGCTGGCTGAATACATGTTGACACGTGTAGGGGTGGGAGTATGTTGAACACTTGTGGCATTTGCAGAAAATTGCAAGGTAGCTGTATGCAATGTAATAGCTCTTAGTGGTCTAGAGAGGTAAGTATCTATCTGAAATACATTTTCAGGTAAGGAAAATTTTAACTTTAATGAAGTTTTGGTAGGCTAAGCTGGTAAGTTTTTAATTTCTATATTTTATCTATTTTTGTTAAATAATATATAACAATAAATAATATATATATATATATATATATATATATACATATAAACAAGTATTTGTAATATTTATTGGATAATCAAGCTCACATGCACCTAAGTAAAAATAAAAGACATTCTTCCATAGGCCTTGTTGTGTCTAACAAACTTGCATCTCCGAAGAAAAAAAAGACCCTTGTAGCTTTCAAATATTTAATTTGATAACACAATAAATATATCTGCCACAAAGAAACTACAACAGACTACATACATGCATGGTGCCAAGATCAAATAGCTGTAATAAGTTTTTTTAGGAAAATCTGTTTTTCCTGTTGGTATAAACACATTCCACAGCCATGTAAAGCTGACTAGCAAAACAATCTTGGAAGTCAGAGATAGGGTGGGGTCTTCTCCTGTGGGTTTGATAAGTTTATTGATATCTCAGAAAATCAAAAATGTGGGTTTAAATTTTACTATTGTAACTGTATATAGTTTGTGTTTGAAATTGGTTTTTAAGTGAGAGAAACAGAGCTCAAATACATCAAGTGAAAGAGGAAAATGATGGTTCATAATTTTTGAAATTAAGAAGTTCAAACTTAGATAATATGCACACTGTTTTTATGCCAAGTTCATTGACATATATTGATAATAAATTTTTATAATTAACTTTTGTCATGATATGGAAAGGGAAGGAAACCAGCTAAATAATTTTTTGTCCAAACCCCAGCACATGTATGATTGATGTTCCATATAAATTTATATTTGACAAACCTAAGTGAGAGGTGACCCTTTTGGTGTTTACAGATGGGACCAGTTTCCCAACAAGTATCAGACAAGTTAACCTGCAATAGCAGCATATTTTCCCAGAACTATTGAAAGTGTTCTTGAGAAAATACTGACTGATTGTTGTCTGTTTATTCTACTTTTAAAGAGAACAGATGACTATACTTATCAGACTTAACTAAAACTGTGTATGTATGTATGTGTATATATATCTGTGTCAGTGTAAACTACTTATACCTGATGATGACAGAACCTTGTCGAAACGTTGTACATTTGCTGTTATGTTAAACTTATATTAGAGTTTTTCTTCATTACCCGTTCAAGCCATCTTCAAGCATTATAAAAATCTTTATTGTATTAACAAACAAAAACTGAAACAGTTTGTGTGCCCTCATAAATGATAGGACAGGCCTTTCTCCTTTAGTTTGTGTTTAGCCTTGTCACTTGTTTTTTCCCTGGGATCAGATACCTTAAAACCAAATGAGATGATCTTATCAAAAAGAGAGAGCAGATTCATATCATAGATTGACTGGTGATGAACTGAACAAAGAAAGTGTGCTTAAATCTGAAATATTAATTTGCTCTCTTTATCTAGAGGACAGTGTCACTAAATGACCTCTGTCCCCTGACAGCATTGGTCGACTGTCCCTTTCAGTCAACATCTTAATCGGCCAGCTGAGTAGCTCTCAATTTTAACTCATTCATCCCTGATTCCTGGTTCAATAATGAAATATCCCTGTGGACAGAAGAGACATTACTTACTAAAGAACAAAGGATGAAGCAGCTAGAATAAGGAAAAGTTAATGATTTTGGGATACAGTCTTGCCTCTTCTCATACAAAGCTATCTCAATCTATATCTGTCCTCTAAGCATTGCTAAAAATTTTTTGCGATCAGTGCACCAGTTTATATACTTCATCAATTTCATGCCATTTATGAACATGTACATATCATGTGACTACTCTCCACCAATAGTATTGTGCCACCTATATTGGCACAGCTAGCTCCCTCTGTTATTTCTTAATCCTCACTTTCTTGATTGGCACAGTATTGTTTACACTTGTGTTTTTTTGCATGTGACTACTGTTTATGAACATGCTTCTTTGCCATTTCAATTTTTTTCAAACAGTTTTATTGTATTGTGTTTGCATTCACTTTTTTGAACAATTTGTTTTGCATTCATTTCTTGTTACTGAATGACAAGAGATCTTAGTATGAATGCATCAACCATGGAAATTCCTTTTACAGTCGAAAACGCTTCTGGTATGACTTCCCAAGAATCAGGTTTGACTTTATCTGTAAAGTAGGTACAGGTCTTAATCCACAGGAAGCTACATTCATATGTTTGGCCAGAGACTTCTTCCTTTCAATGTGATAATGTTTCTGAGAAAGAATAGTCTATGAGAAGACAATTTGGACTCTTTTTTTTTTTTTTCTTTCCCCCAGCACCTTCTTATTTTGGTCTGTACACTCTACTCCTCTATAGGAGTTTTCACCTTCTACCAGTTGTCATTCACTTTGGCAGAGAATTATTCTTTTCCTCCTTTCTTCCTATTGCTTCCAGTTTTCCCAGGGGATCTGTGGTAAGTTTTTCATCATCTACTCTTCACACCTGGTTGATATACCCAGAGTAGGTATGACTTAGATGCCCTTTGTTTTGTGTGGCTTTGCCCTTATTTACACACAGGAAAATTTGGTAATTTAGATATTTATGTGTCCTTAGTTGTTTTTTTAGGTAAACTTAATTGTTTTGCACATTCATTAATATTACACACTTTGTAGACTTGGCAAATTTTGTGGGTTTGTTATTAATAAGTACTTTAACTAAGTAAGTTTTTTTTAAAGTTACATATCATTACTACTAGTAACATCTAATTTGTTGTTCTATTTGAGTATTTTCTTTTCATTATTGTTAACTATGTACCTTATCATCTTAATTTTCATCAGTGTTGAACTTAATTAAGTGTCCTTTGTTGTTTAGGTTAAGTTAGAGGAATTGTAAGTTAGATATTGATTATTAATGTGTTTTCTAGGTAATTTTAGTTGTTTACATATTTCTTATTATTGCATACTTTGTGGAGTAGATGAATTTATATGGTTTGTCCGTTTGATATGCTGCCTGTGAAGGTGGTTTAGCTTTCACACCCATTTTCTTACCTATCATTTCCCACCTTAACTCTTATCCCAATCCTGATAAGCTTCTTTGTCTGTTTCACTCCTTAAGGTGCTATGTGACATGTACAGACTCTTTTTGGGGCTCATGTTCTGGACTTTTTATTCCCTGGAACCATTTCCATTTCCTGTGATCCGTTCCCTGGCATGATTACTGGTTGGGTTGTTTTGGGGGTTTGTCTGGTTTTGACTGAAAGCTTACTTCCTCTCCATAATTCCAGTTGCTTGACATATGACTAACTGTTTACTTACGGCTGGGGTTGCAGAGTCTATATAACATAGTTCAAATGCCCTAGCTATAATGTTTATGCTACATTATGTTACAAAATATCTTCTTTTTTTTTATCCACAAACTCCTAATTCTGAGGATAAGTTATGGAACCTTGTCTGTCCAGTTTAGGTTGTGTATGTACATAATTAATTTTGTTTATATTTGACTATGTATTGCACCTCTCAGAACAAACTGAATTTATGCACATCTTCCTAATGCCGAGATCGTACAACTAAATCTTTTTTCAAGGATTCCCTCTCCCTTTCTCCCATTATTTCTTACAGACATGACAAAAACCTAAAAGAAATCCTTCTGCACAGTAACCTTAAACTGATTGTCATGATATAAAATATAGTATTGATTGGTTTAGTTTTGAGTGAATGTTTTATTATTGTTTAGTTTTTGTTATAATAAGAATTAAAAGCAGATGATTGTAGAAAGTTTTGTTAATAATTCATAGATGTTGAGAATATCGAATGTCATGTGCGATATGTTGATGTCGAGAATATAGAAGGTGGACAGACGATTAGGTTATATAGATATAAATTGTGTGAAATGAGTGGTAAACAGCAGACAGATGATAGCAAAAGAAAATAAAGTTGGTGTGAAGTTAACTACCATAGAAGTGATAGGCCTAACGATTGACATAGGCCTAATGTATAATATGTTAGAGTGAAACTAACAGTAGATAAGAAAAATATTTATATTATATCAAAGTGTGCCTCTAATTGAATCAGCCTGAGTGCAATTTAACAGAAGGAGCAGAGGATCTTCGAAAGAAAAAAGACCAAACAATTACGGTAACTCGTGCCACAATTGTAAATGAATCACAGAGAATACTAGTGCAATAGAAATAGGGAAGATAGTTTGGCTTATCAACCGAAATACTAAAGTAATTGAATAGGCCTAAATGGATATTTGACAAAAGGAGAGAACTACATATATATAGTATTTATGATATTTCTATAATATCTGTAGTGTTGAAAAATGTATTGTTCATACGTTAACTTGTTCTGAATATATATATATATATATATATATATTATTTTTCAAGTGAAGTGCATGCTGTTTATTCATCCTTGAATTTATCATTAATAAGTCACAGACACCAACAGTAGAAAAATCCTAAGCCCAACAAAAACATAGTATATATATTTATACTACTAAGAACAGATTTTTAGATTCTGACAATGATACTTTAGACATTCACACATTTAAACAAAACAGGTTTATCACTTGTCCACATATAAACAGCACAACACATATATGAGGAAAGAACACAACTTTCAACATAAGTCAATCCTTTACATGTACCAATGAATGTATCATTTATTGCATAATTTGCAAAAAATGCAATAGTTTATACATTGGACAAATAGGCCGTCTACTTGGAGATCAAGGACGATAACATCTAAACCATATTAAACTAGGGAACCAAGATATACCTATAGGCAAGCATTTCACCAACAACCATACAGTTGAGTACTTTTCAATTCTGGGACTTGTTAGTGCTCCAACAGACATTCACAAAAGAGAACAACTGAAAAGGAGATTAATGTACAATTTGGGATCCCTACAACCATCTGGTTTAAGTGAATGCTTTCTTTCCTGTAGATTCTCATTTTTTCCATGTTTTGTTTCAGTTTTAATTACAATCTGTTTTATATTTTCTTGACTAGTAACATTTATGTATAAGATGTAATTTAGCAGAGAAATTTCATGCTCAATATTCAAAATGCTCTGCATTCAAATTTTAAATTCTCCGCACGTGCTTTTTGTTGTAAGCTGTATTATCTGGCAAATAGTGCTAATTTAATGTCATCCTCTTCAAATAAAAATATAGAACTTTTAACCTATTTTTTTAATTTTGATATCTTTGTTGCATATGCGGTTAACTTTATATTTCTTTTTGAGAAAATAAAACTTTAAACCCACCTTTACGTCTTCAGCCACCATTACTACTGGCAGTAAGTCATTCCATAAGTTAGTTATCATGTTAGAAAAATAAAACTGTTTTAAATGGAGCCTAGACTGTCCATATTTTAAACTTGGGCTCTCTCTCATCTTATTGTCTTCATAATACAACTCAAAACATATCTGTCGCCTTTATCCTTTTAATTCCCTGGATAATTTTGTGAACAAATATATATATATAAAGAAATTATATATGTATATATATAAAAGTTTTGTTGTATTTGAAGGATGTTGGATGTACCATTGAATTGGAAAAACTATACTCAAAGCACATGAGAATACCATAGAGTAAAATAGTAAACAAGAATTCTGGTAGTACGACCACAAGATTTGATTTTGTACAGTTTCATTTTTTCTTGATGCATGTACTTTCCTTTGCCCCTAGGAACTATAATTAACTGCAGAACTTTGTACTTTGATAGAACTTGGAAATGAGATTTTCCAGACAACATTTTTATTCTTGAGGTGATGAGTTAGTTGCAATATGTGGTTTGTGATCTGAGAAGATGACACATTCTAGAAATCCTTTTCTTAATGTCAGTCTTCCACCATTAATTCAGAGGATCATAACTATATTTTCAGTCCAGTTGCAAGTTTTTGTACACCAACAGTCGGAATTTCCAAAGCTACTGACCCTGTTCCTCCCTTAAACTAGACCTATGGTGTACAGAATGCAAAGACAACTGAGGGTTTATGTGGCACCTGCAGAATAGTGTCCTGAGATGGAATGGGGCAGTCTCTATAGGATTCCCAGATTGTCACTGATCAAGGTAGCCAACCCTAATTCTAGTTGATGCCATCCTTGTCTAATTATGGACCAGAGCTGTCTCATTGTCAGAAGAGACAGCTAGCATTAAGTGGTGAAGATGGTGAAACATAGAGCAAGTGAGAACCTCCATGATGAGATATTTCCTTTAAGAATCACTGTGTATCATGGAGAACTCTGAGGTCATATGGATCCTGCTGCCCTGAAGACAAAATATGGTTCTTTCGACACCAAAACCCATTTCTACCCATGATGTCTTAAATGCTGCTATTTTTACAGCCACAGGTCGATATCGTTCAAGTAAAACTAATATCTTCTTTTGCATTCAAGGGTATAATCTTCCTTATACATTTCAAACTGCTAACTGCTTGGACTTCAAAGGTACTGAGTTTAGACAGCTCAATGCTTGAAAGGTTTTGATAATAACAAGGATACGGGCATTACTTTTCTGGCTATGCAAAATGATTTAGATGAGCAAATGCTAGTTGAGGAGTAATTTGACTCTCCTGTGATTGGCTGAGACAACAGTATCAACCTTCTGTTCTTGGATGACTGACCAGAAATTGGGAAGATCACTTCATTAAAAAATTAGTGACTGAAAATAAGTGGAGTTCTTTGCTTTTGAAGTTGTCAAATAGTGTTTCATGGTAGGATTTAAGCAATTAAAAATCACTTGATTATTATAAAGTTAAGATGATTTGTTGAATGCAAAATTAATGTAACTGAAAGTGCATTTTGATCCCTACTTTCCAAGCTGTCAAGCAAAGTTTCAGCAACAGTGTCTATAGGAATTAGTGTAGTAGCTGTTTCAGCTGTTTGAGTATTGTATAGTTAGAACAGGTAATGTTGATTGGTGTTATACTTGAAGAATTAATAGTTTCAAGAAGTGCTCATAAACCAAAACATTGGTAAGCTTAAAGGGCATTATGATCCTTACTTTCTGAAATAGCTATTGATTTAAGTTGCAAGATGCGTGTTCAACATCTTGTTGTAATTTCTTGCACTATCTAGTCAAGCAGTAGTATGATATTTGCAGAGTAGACAACAGAATTTTTGTTAGATCCATATTTGGAAAAGCATTTATTATTAAGTGTAATGCCTAGAACATTTACAGTTGACAAGATTTGAAGATATTGCTAGAATTTCAGCATTCATCTGAATGCTGAAAGGATATAGCACCCTTTGCTTTCTGAGCACCTGGATGTAGTTTTTGATGAACATATGATTATGTGTATAGATACATATGTATGGTGGTGCACATATATGTGGGCATTAAAGTTGTTTAGAAGTGTTGTATTACATGAAATGAATCAATTACTCTGGGTTCTTTAATGCTCTTAACCAGCGTAATGCAGCATGGTCTATCCTGATGGTAAACCTAGCCCCATAGAGGTAAGGATGGATATATTTCAGACTCTTTACTATAGCAAGGAGTTCCCTCCTTGTTACAGAGTAGTTCCTCTCTGGTCTACTCAGGACCCTACTGAAGTAGGCCACCACGTGTTTGTTTTCATCCACTTTCTGAGACAACACTCCTCCAATTCCAACATTACTAGCATCACAATCCAGTATTTCCGGCAGTTAGGGATTTGAAAGCTTCAAAAGTGGAGCTGAGGCCAATTTTTCTTTCAATGTCTTGAAAGCATGCTAGTGTGTAGTGGAGTAGCTATAGTTGTAAAGTCCTTCACAAACTTCTGGTAATAGGTACAGAGTCCCAAGAAACTTCTTAACTCTCCCACATTGTCTGGTGTTGGACAATCATGCACTGCTTTCACCTTTTCACGATCAGTTCACATACCATACTCATTTACAATGTGACCCAAGTAAAAGCACCTCTTTCTGGAACAAGTGGCATTTCATTGGATGGAGTTTGAGGTTTGCTGCTTTCAAACACTTGAATACTTATTCTAGCCGGGATATTTCCTCATCAAACGTTGTTGCAAACACAATGACATC
>NW_013666131.1:250143-251319 GCF_000517525.1 Limulus polyphemus
ATTCTTTCCTGAATTAGGCCATCCATTACCTTCTCCATCTGTTGTCACTTTGCTGGAGCTATTCTCCTTGGAGGGATCTTTATTGGCCAGTGATTGCCTGTGTTTATTCTGTGCTCCACAAGGTCTGTGTAGCCGAGGTCATGATCTCCGTTTGAAAAGACGTCTGCATAATTCTCCAAAAGTTCCCTAACCTGAAGAGCCTGTGATGATGAGAAATGAACTATGCTCTTCTCAAAAAGGGCAGTTAAATGTTCTTGGAGAGGATGTCCTTTCTTTATGGTTGTATTTCTTGCCTTGACATTGACTGGCTCTACCTCCTGGCACACACCCAACAATGCCCCTTCCTTAAGTGTCTGCTCACATTTAGAGAAATTAGCCACTGTTATGGGTACTACTTGATGACCTGCCACAAGTGACCTTCCAATCTTCACATCCACTGGTTCCACAAGCATCAGACTTTCTTGGGGCTGTTCTTTTATTCTACCAAAATTACCTTTTCTGACATAGGGGGTATTGTAGTTGATTTAAGTGCTGTGACATGCAAATCAACAGATGCAGCAACAATTACCAGAATTTGGCCTTTTTTGTTCCCAAACATAATTTTATCGAAGTTAATTACACACTTCCTTGGTAGTAAGTAGTCCAACCCTAATATGTATTGGTCTTCAATGTCAGCCAAGTATACTTTGTGTCTGTCATTTATGCCCATGAGCTCAATAGATACCCACAACCTTGCATGATGTCCTGTCACACCATACAGCTTCTGTATGGCTTCTAGTTCTCCTTTGTGATCTAGCACCTTGATACTCACAAAGGTTTGCTGAGATGCAGAATCTATGACAAAGTTGCACTTTTGGCCATCCAGCTTTCCTGTCACGTAGACACTGTGTGCTTGCCATTTTACTCTTAGCTGTTGGTATTTTCACAATGGGGGTTAGTGGGTATCCCTCAGCACCAACCACTACTGGTTTCCTGAAGCTGACATATTTGTAGTATTCTTCTTACACTGGTTCCTCATATGTTCTTGCTCTCCACAGTTCCAACAACCTTTCTGGGTAGCACCCTTTCCTGCCGTGGCCTCTTCCATGTGTTGAAGTTGCCGGCATTGAGCTCTCGTGTGCCCAGGTTTGTTACAGTGCCAGCAAAGTCCCTCAAAACTCTATGAAAGCTGCCCTT
>NW_013666131.1:251669-289283 GCF_000517525.1 Limulus polyphemus
ACTCTGTCAATCCATTCATTTCTGCCAGGAGCTCAGATTGTGCTCTATATGCTTCCCATGGTGCCTTTCCATCGAATTCCTGTGGCTTCCTTCGTACTAGATCACTCCTATTGCTGACACTCATGTCTGGAATATGACTTCTGGCAGGGCTGAAGATGTCTGCATTAGGGTTTAGCTGCAGGGTCTGGAAGGGGCTTCCTGTTGTCTGAGGCTTATTAGGTCCATGGCTAATGTATCCTCCCTATGTAAAAGACAGTAAATCATACTTTAATGTATTTAATTCACTTTGAAATTTACTAATGTTTTCCATTTGTACTTCTTGCCACTGTTGTTGACTTTTCTGTAACTGTTGGAGACTTTATTCCTGTTTCCTTTCTTGTTCCAGTTGCCAGTGCTGTAATCTATCTTTTTTTTTTCTTTCTCCTCCAACCACTGCTGTAGTCTCTCTTGTTTATTTTGCTGTTCGAGCTGTTACTGTTGCAGGTTTTCTTGCCACTGATGTTGTCTCTCTTCTTGTTTCTCCAACAACTGCTGTAATCTCTCTTCTTGTTTCTTTTCTTGTTCTTCTTGTTTCTTTTCTTTTTCCTTCAACAACTGCTGTAATCTCTCTTCTTGTTTCTTTTCTCGTTCTTCTTGTTTATTTTGCTGTTCTTGTATTGTTGCCATCAAATCTGCTAAGCTGTAGTTTGATTTGCCATCTCTCG
This sequence comes from Limulus polyphemus, assembly GCF_000517525.1. NCBI lineage: Eukaryota > Metazoa > Arthropoda > Merostomata > Xiphosura > Limulidae > Limulus > Limulus polyphemus. The sequence goes on from NW_013666131.1 coordinate 252,374, forward strand.
TTTCCATCTTCTTGTTCTTTTATTTTTATTTTCCATCCCACTTCTGACACCAATTTGTTACGTATCTGCTTGTTTCATAATTTTCGGTAAAAATTCTTTCCAAGTGATTTCAGCGATACAAGTCCCTTCTTGTTTAAAACTAGTTTATTCTTTCTCGTTACAAACTTTGTAATACACAGAATTTCCACAGTCACGTTAAACTTAACTACTTTTATAAATACACGCTATAATTCACAGCGATTCACACACTTTACTTACGGCTTAACTCGATTATCTCTATCTTCAATCTCTCTATCTATGCCTATTTTCCCTCTTGCTTTATTTGCCGGGCTTATATACTAAAAACGAGGGTGCCTAGAACTGACTAGAGTTGTCAGGACAATTCAAGATCTTTCGAGAATCTCATGATGTGTTACCAGCGTCACGTGACTTTCGATGTTGTAAGAATAATCTAGTAGGTGGTATTGTGTGTGGAAAGTGAAATCTGGCTGTTATATATTCAGTTATTAGATTGATATTTTTGTGAAGTTTACTAAATGTTTTCTGAAACATTTATTCCAAAATATTCTTACCTTCTCTCACACTTACAGCTATTACTCAACTTCCAGGGTTGCTTTCGTTGCCCATTTAAGTATTGGTCTGATTTCTTCTCGCTTGCTCCAGTATTTTATACCCCACTTAATTGCCCTTGGCGATATTTGTCTCGTGACACTCTTCATTTGTGTCAATGTGGCCTCCATCCTGGCACTGTATATAAGCACCTCATTCAGATAATGTTATCATTTTTTCTCAACAAAGCTTCACTAATGGGTTTCCCAGTACTATGTTCTTTTGGAGATACTTCAAATGTTCTCCATGTCACAGTTTATTTTCATAAAAAAAAAGATTCCAATTGTGAAGCTGATTTACAGTACGAATTCCCCAATTATTGTTTCTTGCATGAAGGCAAGTCAGGTCTCTGATATCTAGCATCGCACAACAATTGGGGGAGGGTCACTTTTGTTCCTCTGTGGGGCTCTCATGCTGCATTTGAGAGCAATCCTTGACATTCTGGAGAGAATTTAGATTCACCTTTTCCTGCACCTTCTTTTAGTCTGTTGGATTTTCAATCCCCCTGTGGGACAGTGGTTAGTATGCGGATTTGCAACTCTTGGGTCCGGAGTTTGATTCCCTATGATGGACATGGCTGATCGCCCAACGTTGTTTTGCTCTAAAAAATTACCTGACCAAGTTTTGTTCCAATCAATGGTAATCAACACAGTCTTTTTATGACATGTAAAAACAAAAAGGAGTCTATATTTGGATAAGTTACCTTTGATTTGATTTCTTGTGTTGGATTATTGAAAGTGTGATGTTTTGGGCCTTTAACCAGTTGCTTTTGAGCCTGCACCTTACTTGATGGATGAAAGGTCTGAGAGCAAATTTTTAGTTTTTTCTCCATTAATGAACATTTTGGTTTGTGCTCAGAGGTTTACTTCTCAGTTACATGAAGGGACAGTTATGCCATATCTGACATGGTTGTCGGAACTTTGTGATTTAGCCTACCACCGCTGGGTCGAATCATTTTCCAACTCTCAAATAATAAATCTTGAATTTTGAGGTTCTAAGGTGGAGTTAGATCAATGTCCCCCTGACTCTACAATTTAACATTTTGTTTTTCTTTCACTTCACTTTGTTGGAAGACTCTCAGGATCACCAACTTCGTTTATGACAAGCTGGAACCATTGTTAACATGCACATTGGTACCGTTGTTGGTTTCTACATTTATCCTTGTTATCATTGGTGTATTGAATTTAATCGGTTGTGACCCTATTCATGGGTCCCGATCCCTGACATTAGCCCTTCAGTACATTGGTACCAAGAATAGATTCTGTCTATATCCATTGGTTCTGCTGTTTGGTCGGATCACTGGCAGCAGCATCTGTAATTATTGTATTCCTTCAGAGTCTGTGGGGTCTTGACTTTGAGAATTTCTGGATGTGTGATAACCTTAACTACGGATTCAGGAGCATTGCAGATTCTTGAGTCAGGATTAGTCATTCAGTTCACATCATCACCACTATTATCCATTCCTTCATACTGTGCACACACATTCCATAGATGACTGGTTACTGCTGGCACCATCTCATCAATTATCAGAACATCACATCCTGATTCTACTTCAAGAAAAAAAACACAAGGCAGGCTTTATTCTCAGGGTTGAGACATTATTCTTGCTCCACTCCATTATGTCATCAGTGTGGGTATTTTTTATGTCTCATCTCATCTGTCAGTCAAGCTCAACTGACTCGCATCTGGCTACGCACTATGGAACAGGAAGCCCAACTCTTACTCCCTTCACCTTCTCCCACTACATGGATGGATCTTTCTCTTCTGGGAATATGTGCATCATTTGAATCCCTCATGCCTTTGGGATGAGAGCACAAGAGATTCTTTTAACCCTTTTGCAACAGGCAGGTCTAACTGTGAATGTCATGGTCTTTTAGCAAGTTATTTTCAAAATTTATTTAAACTATTTTTTGTTTATGTTATACTAATTAGTATAGCATAAAATCATATCTAATAATCCATATTTTAATAGTATATAAGTTTTAAGTGAATAATTTTATAAAGCAATATTTAAAAAATCCTGAATTTTACCTACTGTGAGAAGTATGACACATTTTTCTAAGTATCCCCTCTTCTCTATTTCATTCACCACCCCTTTTTTTTCTATGTCTGATCAGATTTTGATCATTGTCATGTTCAGTGAGGGTCTTGAAGGTTTTGTTGCTCGCACTAATGCCTTTAAAGATGCTAGACAATGACTTTTTATTCTGGGCTCTCTTTGAAGGTGAGGAATCTTATGTGAGTCACGTCTAATCAGTTTTGTCACATTTCTTTGTCCTTAGTGGCCTATTTGAATTGTCCATTGGAGGACATTGTGCGGACTGGTATGTGGACCTCCCCCAATTATTTTATCATCCATTACTTGCATGATCTGACAGTATCTTTATCTGAGGGTTTTAACCTACTGCCTGTAGCTCTCTTAACCACTTTCATTAGATCATACAGAGGAGAGAGTATTTTCTTTGTTATCTTTCATGGTCCCTTACCTTGTTTTAAAAGGATCCCACTCTCAGCCAGGTGTGATTTCATCAAATGAATTCCATGCTAGTAACCATTAATTCAATATACTTTATACAGGTTACAACAGGCTCTGTAGAAATGGTGTGTTCTATGAGTTCTGGGGCAGACTGGGTGGTATTGCTGTAGTATGCTGACACTCATCGACTATCATGAGTAAAGTATAATGGGATCTTGCCCATCCCTGCTGATCATTAGATTGAATAAATTGAGGTTGGTTTGCTTTTAAAAATTTAGGGAACTTGGTTTCCAGAGCACTGTTCCTCATGAGTCCCCAATGTGCATTACCCCTGAGATTCTACTAGTGGAGCTAGGGAGTCCTTGTCACATGTGGTTTTCAGTCACTGGGGTGGTGGACAGAGGCTTTTCCTTCAGTGTTACAGAGTGAATTCCTCCACTGTTGGAGAAGAGGGCAAAGTTGGGGGCCCCCTTACTTGGGTCCCTGGATGTTTTTTCTCAGATGTCGGTAGGAGAAGCACCAGCCTACGTTGTAGCCTACTCATAATACCAGCTCAGATTTGATGCTCTGCTATCCTATTGGGTTGAGCGTGGCCCTTCTTTTTGATCAATATTGGTTCAGTACATTTTTCATGGTAGAGGATACGTTGTCTCCTCATGAGTGTGAATGCAGAGTGGTTCCATTCTGGGTCCTTGATTGAGCACAGTTTGTTCCACATCCTTCCCATAATTCTGGGAGCAATGTGGGATATAGGGGCATGGCCCTTCACCCCTGAGTAGTGGAACCTCAGATATTTGGTTGGGAACTGGCCAATAGCGATGACAAATCATGTAATATTCCACCCACAGTACATAAATAAAGTTTCGGGTGAAGAGCATACTGTTCTGGATGTAGTACGGTGCCCCTGCTATGGTGCCTATCTTCTATTGAGATTCTAGCTGTAAGTGTGAGTGGAAGTGAGTATGTTTTGAAAGTTAACATTTTCTTAAATTATAAATGTATTTCCAATAATACTTACCTCTGCTGACACTCTCCCACTCTTCCTCCCCACAAATAGCTGGTATTAGAGACTGCGGATTGAGTCAGTCTCAAGAAAGTGATAATATTATCTGAATGAGATGCTTATATACAATACCAGGATAGAGGTCACATTGATGTAGGTGGAGAGTGTCATGAGACAGATATCACCAAGGGCAATTAAGTGGGGTATAAATAGCTGGAGCAAGTGAGAAAAATCAGAAATGCTTAGATGGGTAAAGAAAGCAACCCTGGCAGTCGAGTAATAGCTGTAAGTGTGAGATGAGGTATGTATTATTGGAAATATATTTTCGATTTAAGAAAATGTTAACTTTTCAGTAAAATTTGCAATTAGATCAAAGGCTAGTTTTAATTATAATTGAAAGGAAAAAGTAACACTTGTATTTAAGCAGAGTCTTAAAGAAGAAAGTGTTTGTGTTAATGGATTCTGATGATTTGATGCTAGAGAAAGACATTCACAGTGTATAGCATGATTTCATTTATTTGTGTAGGAATATGTATATATAGTGTCCCCCATCCATCCCCATTGTAGCCAGGGTTTGTTAGTATAAAAATCAGACAGTTGTGAAAAACTAATGGTAGCTATGGTTGTTTGGGAATGACTGGTGGAAATGCATCTATTTATTGGTCAAGTGTAAGTCACTTGATGCTTACAGATGGTTTTGAGATGTATAGGTAATATACATATTAATACATGTATATCTATAGAAATGGCACTTGACCAGTAGTACTGCAACCATTTAACAATGTTCTGATATATCACAATATTTAGCATCACTGTATGTGTATTGTATCATGACCACTGTTTCATAAATCCCACAATACACAGGCCCATTTATACCAGCCACCATTGGAGGACTGTGTGTTGGTCTACCAATGCAGCCAGTATGCTCTATCCTTAGCCACAATATATGGCTGTATGTATACAGATAAACTTGGCCCTATCAATACAATGGCTATTAAAGCATGATTTCCACTGTCATCTCAGCAGTGTTGGACTTTGCAAATGACACATTTTTTGTTAGAAACTAGCACAGTAACAATGCTTTTCAATATATTTGCAACTTTAACATCAAGTTTGCCAGATATTGATCCACTCATTAAATGTAATAAACTGATTGCTCCAGAGGTTGCTGCCAATTGCTGTATCAACTGATAGTGTATTGTATGCTGAGGTAATGCATTATTACAGCTCTGTTGAACAGGTGAAGTATTTCAGTTGTTAATAGCTTGGTACAGCATTCAAACCTATATTTCTGGCTGAACTTTTGACCAGTCAGAATCCAAGTTGACCAACATTTTCCCTCCAGACGTCATATGAGATTAAGTTCTTGACCTATCTGGCAATCTCATTTACAACAGGATTTGTCAGAAGTTTTGTTCATTCAGCTCCCTGAACTACTCATAATCTTTATACAAACAATTACATTGTGTTCCTTGACATCATCATGACCATTGCTTCATCATGTGAACTTTCTGATCTGGGACTAACAAAGGTAGCCTCTACTAATATTTGAGGATGAAGTCCTCCAACTATAAAGTCCATGCAGGTGGCTTCACCACTTTACTTCTATCACCTAAGTGAGTGCATGTGAACTTATTTTATTCATGTAATGTTTTAATTTAAAAGCTTGATTACTGAAATATGTATGTACAAATTCAAAGCATTTCTCCTTAGATACTTTGAATGTAATCATTTCAAATTGTGATTTCAGTGTATGAGTGTTGTGTGTGTATATATACACACACATTTCGGAAGGATAAGAAAACCATACTTACCTCAGTCTCTGTCAAGACAACCATCATTTTCAAATCACCAATGTGCTGATCTGTGACTTGGAGTTCCAAGTGACATTCTTTGCCTGCTCCTGCCACAGGATTTACATTAATTTGTGTTAGGTTTTGTTTTTGGTACTTGATTGGTTTAAAGTTAGTAAAGCTTACATATGTCCAAAATCACTCTCCAATCCACATTGTTGATTGTCTTTTTGTTGCATAAAAGTGTCACACAGTTTGCTACAACACGGATGAAGATTTTACATCAAAGTTTCCTGTGCGTATGTGATACTTGGACCACATACAAACACTACATTAAATAACTTGATTGATTTTATGACTGCTACTTTCATGAAATCTGCAACATCAAGTGGCAAGAGAAAATCCCAAACACCAAGTTTCTGCAGAGATGCTCAATCAATGGTGTGGAAAGCTTAATCATGAAAGCACAGCTTAGATGGGTGAGACATTTGGTTTGCATGAATGATCAATTAATTCCTAAAGCCCTGCAGCATAGCCAGCTGAAAGTGGGTAAAAGGCCCAAAGATGATACAAGAATATGCTTAAAAGACCATATTAAAGTATTTGGTATAAATCTTAGTTTGCACAAAGTGGCAAACAACATGCAATGCAGGTCTCAAGATACTAAAGAAGCAACATATCTCTAATGCCAAAATAAAGTGCTAGAAAAGAAAAGTGGCTGCTGTAATACCACTACTAATGAATGCTTACACTTGCAGCATCTGTGACAATGTCTGCCGTGCCCAAATCAGACTAATCTCTCACATGAGATGTCTAAAGCCTGTTGCTGAGAGCTCCCAAGTCATTCTGATGTAAGACCCCATTATACATATATATAACCTATAACATCATCCTTCTCTGACAGTTTGAATAATTAATATTACATGGAACTTGCAATCTATGTGCACAAGTGATTTATGTATAAGAAAAATTACTTTTTGTCTTTGATAACTTCAATACTTATTACTATCTTTAGATTCTGACTTCAGAATACAAGTTATATGTATATGAAACATTACCCTTCCTACATAACTTGATTAGTTATCACATTCTTTTCTTTTCATGACTTAGAAATGCTACACATTGATAAGTTGAATAGTTATCACTGCCTGCAGATTGTGACTTAGTATACAAGTGACATTTATGTTTTTGTGTGATAATTTGTAGTCATTCTAGAACAAAAAAGGCATAATTTATATTTCTGAATTTTTTATGGTGGTTAAGAGATCGGTCAAATTGACTGAACCTGTACAGAGATTTGGTAGTGAAAATAACAGAAGAAATATAGTTTTTTCTTAAGAAATGTTTGAGAACTATCTCAATGTTATCAAGATTTTGCATGTGAAATTTGAAAAATTTTCTGATGCATAAAAGCATTTTTAATCGTAAAATGAAAACTACTTAGTGTGTTGGATAGGCAACATGCGAAAAGAGAAAAAGCCTGCGAAAAACATTGCTTAACAAGTCTTAAGACTTAATGAAAAAATCTGATATTTTGCATATGAAAGCCTTGTAATGTTTACTGATAATCTGCCAAATGTCGTGAACATATGCTTAATAATTTAAGAGTTATAGCATAAAACTATAACAAGCACAAAATGGTTATGAGGTCAGTCTCAGACCGAGCCTGTGCTGAAAGAGTTGAGGAATGACCAGATTTGGTGTGGATAGTACATGCACACTGGAAGAGATGATGCTATTGTTTTCTCTATATACACTGACATAGGTCTCTGCAGTCCTAGAGAGAAATGTGTATCTTTTGTCTTGTGAATTTTTCTTTTTAGTGAGTTGTATTTTTGTCATGTTTTTACCTTATACAGTTTTTGTTTTTCCTTTACTGTTTTTACATTATTTTCATTTTGTTACTTCAGATTATTCAGAAATTCATATTTATTTCCACATAATATTTTCTCTTGTTCCTTCAACTATTACAGATAAGGAAATCAGTGCATCTGAGTATTATACCACATTTTCACAACTTCCAAGATACTTGATGAAATATATAGGTATTCCAGTATAAAATCAATAATAAAATGAAAACAGTTAAAATGGAATTTGGTTAAAAACTAGCACAAATTATGTAGAATTTAGCATTTCCTTAACATTAATACCAACATCACAATGAACAAAATATATGTGGGAATAGCACATAAATACAAGCTTGTAAAATTCATGTGACATATGATCTAAGTATAAGGAGGCAACAAAATGTCAATTAATAAGGGGCTTCAACTGTGAAATTAACTTTTTATTCTTCCATAAGTTTCTCCTGATTCCTCACATATGAATTTTGTATTTGTGGCTCAATATGCCAATGCTAAAATGCATCTAAAGGTGGATGTTCTTTTAACTGACCCATAATTCACAACCTGTTTCACCTATGTCAAAATATGGAAAATTCTGACAAAAACTTGGTAAATGCATTCATGTGTTGCAGTCTTGGGATTTTTAGATGGATGCTTTTTGGCCAGGTTTTGTAATGGATTTAACTGACCATTGTATCTTATACTTGCTAGCAATTTTGTCCCAATATTTCTTAATAGCAGTTGAAGCAGAATAAGCAATATACAGTAATACAACTGTAATTAAGAAATTTTCAACAGTTTTATTTACCATATATTCAGGGTAGAGCTCGGCGATTAATTAATTTAATTGATTATCTGTAATTATCCGTTACATCGACAAGTGTCAGGTAAGATAATGAATTAACCAAAATTATGATTAAAACTGATTAACGTCACAAAAATAATCAACTAATAAAAATTAGTGTTGTCTTTATTACCATTTTTGATTAATCTAACTTATGAGAGAAATCAATTAGTTGAAAGTAATGTAATTGTTCAATGAACTTGATGAATAATCAGTTACCATATTCTACTTATTGCCCAGGTTTAATTCATGGTACCCATTAACTTGCATGAAACATATTTTTTAGGAATTGAATTTCAAAGGTTTGTGTGCCATTACACATAACTTTCATTATGTAATAGATGTTTGATTATATCTAATTTATGAACAGTAGAGAGGGTTGATTTTAAGTGAACATACAAATTAGTGTGGGTGGGTTTATGATATATACAACAATAGAAATTATTGGTATTTCATGGAACTAAAACATTTAAAAGAGACAGTTCGGTATTGTAACTTTTTTAAGGTATATTGTTAATTACCCTAAAAGGGATTGCAATATGAAATTGATTTCTTTGATGTGATTTAAGCATGTAGTGTGAAATGCTGAAAGCATTTAGTGTAGCTCTATATCTTGTCCTTTCTCTGTTGCATTCTATGTTACTTGCTTGGATCATCTGATTAATTTAGTGGATGAACCTTTCCAGGTTTCCTTTAAGGAGTTAGATTTGTGAAATACTTTTCACTTCAGCTTCATTACCTGTCAGAAAGACAAGCATCAAAAATATGTTCTGCCTCAATCGGTATTAGATGGAATTCATGGTATCATGTTTTGATATGTCACAGCACTCCTTATCAATATCGCAGAGATCCTATAAGTACTGAAACAATAGTAAATTGACAAACAGGGATTTATAAGCATAATGAAGTTGTTTATTTTTGTGAGAACATACTGCATGTTTTAACAGAACATTGGTCTGTCTTCTTCAGGTATGATCTATATGTAGTATGTTCCCCCAAAATAAACCACTTCATCATGCTTATAAATCTCTTCTTTGTCAATTTATTATTATATTAGCATAATGTGCTTCCATACACAAATACTTGTGTACCATACAGATTACGAAATGCTGCTCTAGACTATAAATTTTGTATGTTTAAAGTTTTGCAAAGGTGTGTTATGGTGTATTATATACTGCATAGGTTTTTCTTCTGGTAATTACTGTGTGCATATCTAATAGTTATAATTTAAGAAGTAAAAAGTTTTGAATCTGTTTAAACTTTTGTATAGTTAACGTTTGCAAAATATACAAAATTATTTTACCATGCAACATTTGTTTTGTTGGAATGAAGGATTTTAATACAAGTATTATATCAGGAGACATAAACATGTTAACTGCTGTTTGATGTTACAATACATGACTATACAATTTTTTTTTTTAATTTTCAGAGAAAGGCAAAAGGATCAGAACCATTCGACAAAGTCTGTGCACAACTAAATCTTTTGGAAAAAGACTATTTTGGCATTACATTCAGAGATAATGAGGACAATAGAGTAAGTAGTCAGAGTATTTAAGTTATGAATCACTGCAGGTTTTAGAAATGTATCATTTTGAATTTTGAGAATATCCAGTTATATTTGAAAAATATTTCATTAGGCCAATTTGCTGACCTTATTATTCCAATTAGCCTATCTAATTAGTACAGTTTGTAAAGACATGAAATAGATGTAGCTCAGTTTGCTGAACTAAATTTTCCACTTTGATGAATTTGGTAGTCCTGTTTGGCAACTTCATTTGTCTGGTTTGTTAACTATGTAGTCTACTTTGCAAGTCTCACTTGGCTACTTTATGATCTAAATAGCCCAATTCACCAATGTCGGTTGATTAATATGTGATTTACATAGTCAGTGTGTAGGATTGTAGCCTGGCTTGCTGATCTCTGTAGTCCATTTTTTGGAAAATGCAGTTTAATTAAAAAAGGATTGTTTTCCATTTTGCCAGTACCACAAGTCCAGTGTGTTGATCCAATTCATTTTACCTTTAAGAGCTTTTATCCTGTGCCACTGCCAAAAAAAAAACATTTTTATGCCACTCTATTATGCAGTTGGAATTAGGCTCTAACCATCCACCTATGGGAGGGAAACAGATCCTTCATATGCAGTATTCCTCTTTAGCACATTGTGTATACCAAATACTCATTCTTTCTGAGACACTGTGTAGGCATTGTTAGAGAAGTAAGAATTTTTTTATTTACTTTTCCTGTTACAAATTACAAAATTTTGAAGCTTGTTATTTTAAACTTGTAGTTAAATCTTTCAACATGGGCTCGGTCGACTTGACCAACCACATGACCTCTTTGTCCTCATTTAAAGTCTTTACAGTTTTGATACTACTAAATTTTAATGTAGTATGTATATCTCCACAAAATTTGGCACACTTTCAGTAAATATTGTAAGTCTTTCACATACAAAGAATCGCATTTTTCAGTAAAGTATTTTTTTTTTTAGTAGTCCATGTGCAAAGTGATTTTCATGTTAAGATTAAAAATAATTTTCGTCATCTCATAAATCTCAAATTTCATTTGCATAATTTCTAGAACCTTCTAAATACATTTCAGTTGTTTGTTTTCAGTAAAATTTTATATTTTATCTGTTATTTTCTCTACCCTAATTCTGTACAAGGTTGGTCAATTTGACCGACCTTGTAACAACCAAAAAAAAAATCAAAATCAATCTAAATTACCTTTTTCTTTCTAGAATGACTTCAAATTGTAACATGAAATTACATTCATTTATCCTAAGTAGCTTTAAGTTCGTAACAGTATACCTCTATTTATAATTACATTTTATTGTTTTATTGCCCTTTGAACTGTGCCATTATAAGTTGTAAATCACTCGTGAACCATTTTAATTACATTATTATTATTATTACTTATTTTACCTAATCTAGTGTTAAATAACTTAAAAAGATCCTTATTTTTAGATTTTAGTTACTTTTATAATAATAAATAAAGAATAAATATGAAAAACAAGAAATAAAGTACTTACCAAATCTTCTTTTTCTTGCTGTCGGGTTTCCAAGAGAGTTGACCCTAATTTTTTATACTATAGATAATAATGCACTTAATAATTTGTATTTGATTAAATAGTGCACCAAAGAATATATACAAATAATATGCAAAAAGTAGACAAATTCGCTTACCTCTCAAAATTTTCCTGGCTTTCTAACTATGCGACAAGAGCCATTACAAATTCATACAAGCTAGTCGTTAACTTTCCCACAGGAACGAATCTTGTACTGTGAGTGAAATTGACAATATTCTGTTCATGATACAATATTATAGAATACATCATTTGATAAGTGAAAACCTTGACTTTCTATTAGTTATAGGTAATATATAATCAAACGTAAGAGAGAACTATCAATAAATTGTGAAAGAGAGGATGTGACAGGTAGGTGTGGCAGGAGGATCTTATTTTCTGTTTGATAGCTCTGAAACCAAACAAAATTGAAGGCTATAAAAATAGTGGTTTGTTTGAGCGATAATGATTTTAAAGAGAGTATTTTACGTTTCATTTCTTATTTTTTCGAGTGGTGGTGGATAAATTAGGGATGATTACACGCTAAGAGAAAATGTGTCACGTGGGTCACACTAGTGGAAATTCAGGATTTTTTAAAATATTGCCTTGTAGAATTAAGAACTTAAAACATATATACTATTAGAATATGGATTATTGCTAAGATTTTATGCTATTCTAATTGGCATAACATAAACAAAAAGTAGTTTTGAATGTGAGACACTAAAACCTTGTGTCATGCGCAGTAAAGGGTACTCGGGGCGATAGGGTTAAAGGAATGTCATAAGATCTAATGTATTTTAAAGCAAGCCACAGATTTCATGAGCTTCAAATGGTTTTGATAGTGTAATTTTGCAGTTGATAGTAGGGAAAAATATGAGCAACCACTATCTGTGCTATGATAAGCCTACCTTATTTTATTAGTGAGTTTTATGTTCAAACAAGGTAAATAAAAAATTGGAAATTTAAAAACCTGAAATAGGGATTGTAAAAAAAGTAAGCAAGTAAGGCTGGAGATATTGTAGACATTATTTACTCAAATTACAAACCCATATTTTGGCTCCATGCTGTTACCTAAAATTACATTTGGTGGAGTCAAAATGGAGATTTGTAGTCTGAGTAAATAATGTCTACAGTATCTTCAGCCTTGTTTGCATCCCTACTTGCAGGTTTTTAAATTCCAAAATTTTTATTTATCTTCTTTGCCTAGTTTTTTTTTTTTTATGCTCAACTATGGGCAAAAAATTACTTGATATAGTAGTTAGCTTATACGGTCCATGATGATTTACTATAGCTATTGACTATTTGATCGCATGAGTTTGACATGTAAAATGTTAAGCTGCAGCTGGAGATTGTCATGGAGACTTGTTTGGGAATGTCATGAGTATTTATAGTTTCTGTATATCTAAATTCTCTCTATATAATGCACAACAATGGGCAAATATGTGCCGAGACAAAGACACAACCCCCACTAAGCACATATAAAATTTTACTATTATTGGCTGGTAATTCCTGTTTCACATTGTAATTAAGATTTTTAAAGGAACACCAGATATTGGTAAGAAAGCTTACTTCAATGGGTAATGATAACATCAATTACACTAGAATTATGATGGTTTTAGCTTATGTAAGATATAGAAGAAATAAATTGACTTTTCAATACCCCTAAGGCCTTTGCAGTACATTATATGGTATTCTACAAAAGGTTTGGGTATAATATACCAAGCTGTTTTTGTTGTAGGCTGGCAAGAGAAGTAGAAGAATTGGAAATGGGTCATTTTGAGCAGATTTTCTTTTATTATTACTGCTATGTAGTATTTAGGTCTAAATTTATTGTTGTTTGTATATTTATTGAATAACTAAGTAAGTGGGTTCCTTTTCAAGCACTTTAAATATATACATTTTCTAACTGAAGTTTTAGGTCTAATATAAATTATCATTTATAAAATCTTGTCTTTGTTTAGCCAACCAAAGTACTGTAACTTTCTGACTGGTAATTAGGTAACCTACTTTAGAATATTTCAAAACTGCTAGCATAACTTTTAATACATTAATATTATCTGAAAGATAAAGTTAACCCAAATTTTCCAAACATTCTTGAACTGCATATTATTTCCAGATATTGTACTATATGCACAACACTTGTATGTTTTAAAAATTTGTTTTTTAAAAGCATCACAATTGAGCTCTTTCTCAGGGTATATTTATAATTATAAACACATTTTCAGAGAAAGTATTTTGATATTTGGAAGAATTTAGAAATAAACAATAGAACTCATCTTGACCATAACATGCAAAAACAAAACATTGGTAAAATTATACGAGACACCAATTAACCGTATCACAATGGGCTCGTGTATCTTAGATACCCTTGTAGCCACCATATAACCATGGTGGTATACATACTCTGCCTCTTAAATTATGTAATGTATCTTCATGAAATTTGGCAAGCTTTCAGTAAACATTAAAATTCTTTTGTAGAAAAATTCAGAATTTTAAATTAAGTATTTTTGTTAAACTTTGTAATTATATGGTGTCAGAGTGTTGACTACTCTGAGTGCAAGAAGTACGAAATTTAACGTAAATTACTCATTATAACATTGTCGTCACTCAGACAAAGCATAACTTTTATAGCCTTCAATCTTATTTGGTTACAGAACCATAAAATAGAAAATCAGACTCCTCTTGCCACACCCATCTGTCTCATCCTCTCTTTCAGAAATTGCAGTATTTCTCTCTGATGTTTAACACACTATTATTTATAACCAATAGGTAGTCAGTGTTTTATTCTATCAAATGACATATCATATTACATTGTTTTCTGTATAGAGAATCATAATTTTGCTTCAAGATTAAACTTTATTTCCATTGGAAACACATTGATGAGCTTAGCTGAATTTTTAACTGATCTTATTGCATAGATAGAAAGCCAGAAAAACTGATAGTTATGGGAGATTGTCTGCTTTTTGCATGTTGTTATTGTGTGTTTTTTGCTGCATTACTTAATTAAGTAAAAAATTATAGCACAATGGTACCATTGGTTTTAAAAAGTAGGGTTAAGTTTCATCAACAGCAAAAAAATAAAAGTCCCAATTAAGTACTTTATTTCTTCTTTTTCACATGTTTTCTTTCTTTATTATTATAAAAGCAACTAAAATGTAAAAATTAGAAACTTTTTAGGTTAGATAAGGTTAGATTAGGTAAAATATAGAATAATAACAATAAAAATTTTTCATGAGGTACACTTTTGAGAAACTTGTAAGCTTGTGCATTATGTAATTTGATGGGGTAACGTGAACTACATGTTTGCAAATGATTTAAAACTTCTGTGGTGGAGAATATTAGTTAGACACAGTTCAAAAGGAAATAAAACAATAAAAATTAAGTATAAGCAAATATATACTGTTAAGAGTTTAAAGCTATTTAGGATAGACAAATATAGTTTCATGTTATAATTTGAAGTCATTCTAGAAAGAAAAAAAAGAGTAATTTAAATTAATTTAATTTTTTTTTTTTGGTAGTTACAAGGTCTGTGAAATTGACCAACCTCGTTTAGAGTCAGTGTAGAGAAAATAACAGATAAAATATTGAAAAAAATGTTTGAAATTTTGTTAGGAGGTTTTAGAGATTACGTAAACGATGTTTGATATTTTTCAGATGAAGAAAAGTATTTCTAATTTTAACATGAAAATCACTTTCCACTCGGAGAAGTCAAGAATTTGACTCCATATATCCATGGAGAAATTTTTCGGGAAAATACTTCATTAAAAATTCAGATATTTTGTTTACAAATAACTGTTAATGATTTCTGAAAGCTTGCAGAATTTCGTGCAGATACGCAAAAAAAAATATTAGGAGTTATAGCATGGAAACCATAAAGGTCAATTGTTAGATTGATTTGACAGAACCCATAGTGAGAGAGTTAATGGGGTTGAGATCTGGGGAATTTGGTGGCCAGGGATTGATGCTAAGGTCCATCTCATGTTCATAAAACCTTTCCATCATAAAGCTGGCTGGAATATGTCATGACCAGGTGGATAGACAGTGAGCATTGCTGAATTTACCTGCTGAGATACCTACATCATTAAGTGTACCATCCAAAATTATCAGAGAAGCTGTCCCAGACCAACAGAATAGATCCCAAACCAAGATGCCCCCACAAGTGGGCTGAATTGTGGACAACATGCAAGTAGAGACTAGTGTTTCATAGGCTTTCCTTACCCTGATTTTTCCAGTAGTGTGAACCAGTATTCACCCAAACACATCACATGCTTTCATTGTTCAGTGGTTTAATCTATCTGTTTACAGCACTAATGTAGATGGGCTTTGCTATTTTTCTCAGATACAAGTGGTTATCAGATTGCCACTCTAATTCAAATGCCCATTTCTTACAGCTTTGGGTACATCGTTGTCATGTTGAAATCTATGGTGAGCTTAAATAAATGTGGCTGTGTATTTATATTCACAAGAGGTGAAATCTTCTATCTGTTCCTTTGGTTCAGTAGTTTCTATCAGCCTGTATTGCATTTCTTGTTGGCAGTTGTTTCTTTTTTTATTTGCAAACCACTACCTGTAAACTTCTGAAGCTGTTTGAGTAGGATATTAGCCATGTCTGCTTTAGCCTTTAGCAATGCACTAGAGGCACCAATAAACATGTTTTTGTGTATTCTCTTACATCAGACTTCTTTACCACAGCACAGCATATTGAGGAGTAGGTCTAATCTGCTTCTACTTTACAGTCTTCAGAAATCATGGGACATACCACATACTGGGGCATTTTCATTATTTTAGACAGGATGGTTCACTCCTATGGACTTGCTGTTCTTTACTATTTTGGTTTTGATATCTATGGTGGGCTCAGCACAGATAGTCCCTTGCATAGCTTTTTGCTTATCAACAAACAGAAAAAATACAATATTTTATTATAATTAGCTTAATTCTTGAAATCAAATATGATTCATGCTTAAATAAAACTTCTAGATCATAAATATTTATTGTGAATGTTTCCTTCATATTTCAATAAAGTTTTTCAATTCAAAATTTAAAAAAATTCATTACAGTGTTATGATATGCAGAGTAGATTGTTAGGCACACTAATGAGAGGTTCTAAGATATCAGGTATTAGGATTTAGTAGCAACTTTTATTAGGGTTGCTCATGGAAAGACACAAAGTCCTGAACACAAATAACAGATGTTTAATGAAACAAGAACAAGTTACAATATAAAACAATAGACTACAAAAGTAGAATAATACACATGGGCAAGTTAAATATAGTACAATAAAAGAACTGTTCTTGTTATAGTAATTCCTGTTTTCCCCCTGTAAAGTACACTAAACCTTGAAAAAAACAATAAACGAAAAATAACCCATACAGTTAAATGATTACTATTAAGTAAATTATTAACTAAAATTGTGAAATCTTCCTACTTGAATTTCACTAAAAAAAGATTTTGTACCTCGGATCTTGCTTCTTCAGACATGAGAGCTGGTTGGCTTTACTGTGGCATACCAACTCTATTTACTGACAAAAAATGAACATAATGAAAATAAAAGCAAGAGCTTCTAGCTTTTTTTAACAGTAATACATATTAAATCACAAAACCCTTTAACAATGACAACAAATTACATTCACTAACAACAATGTAAATAATAAAAATTAAGTTGAGTTTTTGGCATTTTAACAAGTGAAAATTAAAGGTAAATGGGAATTAAAATATCCTTTGCAAGAGGTATAAGAGCTTTAGTGAAAACTGTAAGTTACAAAAAAAGTAGAAGATACACTAAAATCTATACTTACAGTTCTGAGAGAGCTTTAAGAGCTTTTGCTGAAGGTTAACCCTCTTGCTATAGGCTCAGTGAATTACACCAACCTTGTGAACACAAAGTGACCATCAAAGTTTCCATACTATAACTTTAATATGTTTTCATGAAATTTAGCAAGCTTTTAATAAACATTACTAAAAACACAGATTATCTAATTAAGTATTTATACAAAACTTTTTCCCATGAATATATGGAGTCAGAGTGTTGAGTGTTCCGAGTGCAAAGTGATTTTAATGTTAAAATTAAAAATACTTTTCTTCACCTGAAAATTGTCAGATTTTGTTTGCATAATCTCTAAAACCCCCTGAATAAATATCAAATGTTTTTTCCAGCAAAACTCTATTTTTTCTGTTATTTTCTCTCGTGTTAATTGGCATCATAGGAACACTGGATCTCATCAGTCAAATGGTCATTTTAAACCTTGTCTAAGCAAGGATGAGGACCAGTCCAACCAGAGTAGTTTACATGCTGCATGTATGTACCACTGTCATATCCAGTCTGCCACAGGAGTCCTCTTTCCTGGTGATGATTTGTCTAAAGTGATAACCTTGAACCTCATTGCTCCTGACACTGCCTCAGAGATTTTTGATTAACTTATTGATCATGATGATGATGTTTTCACAACCTGTACCTGCCATTGTGATGTCTTATCATGCATGTGGTGTGTGCTGCAAACCATTGGCAAAGGTACCAGTTTTCTTTGGGTGAATTCACTCTTGTGGACTACTTAGTTTCCACACATTTAAACAGTTAGCACAACTTATCCATGACTGAGTACCAGTTGTTCAGTCACTCCTTTGGCAAAGGCACCAGTTTTCTTTGGGTGAATTCACTCTTGTGGACTACTTAGTTTCCACACATTTAAACAGTTAGCACAACTTATCCATGACTGAGTACCAGTTGTTCAGCCACTCCTTTGGCAGAAGCCACAGCCCATTTAGACACAGTAGCGGGCATTGCATTTCCTGCTCCTGTGATCAGTAGTTCCAGGCAGTGATTTTCCAGCATGCAGCTGTTATCTGATTTATCAACAAGAGTAGCTCAGCTTGCAAATGTAATGCATTTTTATTCCTGTAAGAAAACAAGATAACTGCTTAATTGCATGCTGGCTCCACTTGCTAATAGAGAATGTGAAAGTTAGTAACTTTAACACCTCACTACATCCAAAAGGAAAACTATGAAACCAACATAATTTAAATAATTTTACTTCTTTTAACTAAAGAGATGGAAAAATCATAATACTTCCCTATTATACAATGTTGACTTTTTAGCTGATGTAATTTCAAGTTCCATTCAGAATGGACAGTTTTATTACAACCATTGCTGATGCAGATAACAGGGGTGCAAACATTGTTGTTTTTGTGAACATACAGTAATATTTTCTGGACATTTTAGAAAGAATATGTGTAGAACTTTTATAGCCAGGCTTTTTTTTTCAGGGTCAGTCTAGTTACTGCAAACACAATTTTTTTCCCCTAGGCCTTATGTAGGTAAAAGATTGCAATCTCAGCCTCTTTAGATATAATCAGTTATGGAGTTTGTTTTTATATTATTCTATAAAGATATAAAGAACAAATGTGGATATAAATATATTTATGTTGTGTTTTTGTTTTGTTACTTTAATAAAGTGATTGATACTTGCAAAGTCTAATACTATATTAATTTTAACTGATTCATCAGGTGGAAAACGAAGTTTTACAATAAATGTTAAAAACACTGTAATACCAAGAAACATTTTTAATATGGATGTTTTGGAATTTCCTTAAATTCCATCATCAGCATTAATATCTCGAAAGTTAGTTCATAATATTTGAACTACAAAAACAACATTAGCATAGAATGAGCATTCGTATTCAGTCGGAAGTTTAGAAAGAACAGATTTAAATGTTAACAATATAATGGAATGTATGATAAAATGTGCAGCATACATATGTTTAATAAATAACCTACAGGTTCCCACTTTGGTTTTATGTATAGCTTATCGAAAATAAATAAAATGATTTACCCCTCAGACCTATTCTATCTACTCTTGGTTCCTATGCCTACAATCTTGCTAAATATCTTGTACCTCCATTAAGCTCACTAACTAAAAATGAATTTGATGTTAAAAATTATTTCTCCTTTGCTCAAGAGATATTTAAATTTCCTAATGCAGACCAGTTTGTAATGGCCAGCTTTGATAATCAGTTCTTATACACTAACATCCCAATTCAGGAAACAATTAAAATAATTCGTAAACAGTTATTCCCTTCCAAAAATGCTCTGCACTCTTAACTTTAACCAACAAAAATTTGAACAGTTTCTTCAGTTGGTCCTGAAGGACAATCACTTAATTTTTAATGGTCATCTTTTTGACCACAAAGATGGAGTGGTGATGGGATCACCTCTAGGTCTGACCTGTGCAAATATTTTTCTATGTTATTATGAATATCAATAGCTGGATAATTGTTCCCTTTATTACAAACCATTGTCATATAGAAGGTACATTGATGCTGCTGTTCTACTTTTTCAGAACACTGATCATGCCAAGAAGTTTTTAGAATACCTAAACTCACAACATCCATGTATAAACTTTACATGTGAGATGGAAGAAAACAATAATTTAGCTTTTTTAGACGTCCAAATAAACAAAATACACAATCTTTGTCCTATCTATTTACCATAAAAAAAAACGCTTACTGGATTATACGCTCGTTTCAACGGTTTCATACCAGACTCCTTCAAGCATAACCTTGTTCTAAATCTTCTAAACAGCATATAATATCTGTTCTGACTATTTCTGTCTTCACTCAGTAATTTCAAAAATTCATGAGATATTACAAATTAATTTCTTACACTATCACACGAAAATTTGTAACAAATAAAATAGAACTTACCAAAAAGCCACACACTGTCTCAAAATATCTACTAATTCTTATCATTCCTTTCATTAGCAAACAGTTTTAAACTCAACTATCAAAATAAAAAAATAATCAAAATATATTACCCACAAATTAAGCTATGTTTAGTATTTACATCAACATTTAGAATTAAAAATGTGTTTAAAACCAGAGACACGCTACCCATTCCCATGCACTCGTGGGTCATATATAAATATACTTATGGTAGCTGTGAAGCTACCTATATTGGTAAAACTACACTTCACTTAAAATAATGCATACAAGCACATGGGAATTTTAGCAAGAAACAGATGTAAGCTAAATATTCCACCCTAGTCTTGTATCAGATTGCATAGTGAGAAAAACAACCACCCCATATTTCTAGAAAACTTTACAATTCTCGACTCTAGAACCACAGATTATGAACTCTTTATTAAAGAAAGCCTCTCCATTTTCAGTGATCACCCAACACTTAATAATAACATCAACTCCTCCCTGTTGTCATTAATGTAATCAATTCTGGATTCTCGGTGTTTTATTTGATATTTATTATTATTTTAAAGATACAGTGTTTATACTTATATGTAAGCCTTTCTATATAACAGTTTCTCTTAACAATGTGATTTATTAAATGTATATGCTGCATGTTTTATTGTATATTTCATTATATTGTTACTGTTTAAATCTGTTCTTTCTAAACTTTGGATTGAAAATGAAAACTTGCTCTTTGCAAATGTTGTTTTTTATAGTTCAAATATTATGAACTAACTTTTTTTGGGATATTAATGCTGATGATGGAATTTAAGAAAATTCCTAAATGTCTGTATTAAAGATATTTTTTGGTATTACTGTGTTTTTAATATTTATCATATTATTTTTATTATTGTTCACCAAAATAGTTGAGTACATATACATTTGTAATTTATCACATGGTTAAAATGTTAGCACAACTGAATGGAAAGGATAAAAAATATTGCTTTGTATGAGTAATTGCCTTGTGATTCGAAGTTGGATTCTTTATACAACCCAGTACCATTCATAACTTCTAGTGGAACACAAATTCAGGAAAGTAAGAAATGTAGTGTTGCAAACATAACACATACACACAAAAGAAAAAACTATATTTCTTTAACACTAAAGAGAACATTACTCAAATTATAAGTTACAATGCAAGAGAAATGATAATGTAAAAATGGTAATTTTAAACCTTATTCAGTATTAAATACTACAGTTATGAAATTATATATTTGAAATGTCACACATTGTATAAAATAACAGTAGTTACACTTTATTAAACACTAAAGTAGCCCAAGAGTTGGAGGTGGGTGTGGCTGGATGGTTGCCATTATTCAAAATAAAGAAACAAATATTGGTAACAATAGGAATCAAACCCAAAACCCTTGAATAATGAGGCAACCCCCCCCCCCCTAATTATTGGCTCATGTTAGTCCAAAACTGAACAAACTTGTATAAATCAAAAATTAATAATGAGAAACAATGATTTCGATTACCTTATTGTAATTTCAATTAATATATTAGTTTACATGACACTAATTTATGTAGTGTTCATAGTTCGTCAAATTAATCACAATATTGTAATTGGAAACACTTATTACAGTTAACAGTGTATGTGAGAATAATCCATGACATTGAATAATTGAGGTAATCATCCAACTCTAAATATATATTTCATCTGGAAGTTCACATTTTAGTACAATTTGTTGTTCTTTGTCCAAATATTTCTGGTTTGAAAATTATTTTGAAAGGTTTATATGTTAGCACTATTTGCTGTCAAGTTTTTTACATATTTATAATCTGTAACTGAGTTTTAAATAGTTCACACATTAGTACTGTTTATTGTCATTATGATCAAATATTTATTGTTTATAACTCATCTTTGCTTTCAACTCGTTCAAATATTTTTTTAAACTTGGGTTAAAATGTTTTTCTATCAATTGTTCAGATATTTGTATTTCGTAATTAGTCTCCAGCAGCTTCATGTTAGCAATTGTTTGGAGTCTGTTTTTTCAAATATTTATCTTTTGTAACTCATCAGTAAGAGTATCACATATTAGTATTTTTTGTGACTTGCTTCCTGTAACTATACATGTTAATACCAGGTATTAACTACCACTAAAGGATTGGTGTTTTAGTAAAGTATTACTGTGTGTTGATAATTTGTTCAAATATTTATTATCTGGAACTCAACTCTACAAAATTCACAGTAACTTTTTCCTGTTAATTTGTTCAACTACACACATCTTTCATAAATTTTTCACTCTAAAACTTTGTCGTAGTATTCTTTTTCATTCACTTTATTCAAATATTTGTGGTACTTTCTGGCTTGCAGATCTTCCTTAGACGAAGTAATTAGGCCCATTAACGAGAGGTTCTAGGATATCAGATGATGAAATTTCTTTCTTTCTGATCTGCAACCAAGTATATTGCACAAAGATTGAGACAAAAGGCCAGTACACAAATCACAAATATGAACAGAGAAAAATTGTTGATAGGAATGTATGTGGTTTCCGCTGAATACTTAAATTGAAAAATACTACTAAAATCTGAAACTTCTGGGACAGACATGGATTTAAGTTTTCCAATAAATCTTGGTGATTAAATACATCAAAAGCCAAAGTATATGTCTGGCCCCACAGTGAGCGAACTAACGGGGAGCTTACAAAGGGCATGGCAACCCATAGCTATATATTGTCAAGAAAAACAACTGTTTTTCTAGCTACATAGCAAATAATCTTTTCTGTAGTAGAAACACAGATAACCACATAGTTATAAACACACCCACTGAATATATTTAGTGAAAGAAAAAGTTGAGTAACTTGAGTGCCTCACTGCACTTAAACAAAGGACTACAAAAATACACTAAATTTTAAACATTTTACACATTGACTAAAGGGGTCAATAATACATAGTACAGCCCATTTGTGGTACAATTGTTCAAGTGTCAATTGCAACTTACCTCTGTGAGGCTCATGTGTTTGTGTTCAAGTATTTATGTATGTTGTAACTTGTCTGTTTTAGGTACCAATGTTCACTTTCTGTTCAGAGACTTATCTTTCAAAATTTGCTTCTAAGAAGTACACACATTAACACTGTTTTCTGCCAGTTTGTTTAAATATCCATCATTTGAAACTTGTGTCAAAGAAGATCTCATGTTAGCAGTATTTGCTGTCAACTTGTTTAAACTCACCTTCAGGAATTTTGCAGATATGCACTGTGTACTTTCAGTTTGTTTAAGTATTATACTTCACATTGCTAATTAAGAGACCTTTGGCTTATTACAACAGAGCATATAGGTGCTGAAGCTTTAAGTTTGTATACCTAGTCAAGAGTACTGTTTAAAATAATGTATCTGCTGTAGAATATTACCAGCAGAAAAGATATCTACATTTATTAAAGTTGTGTTTATTTTACATAATTTTTTAAATATACTAAACTAGTATAAATTAAAATAAATGTTCATTTTTCCCTATATGAAAAAAAAGTAAAAGGAAAAATGGGAGAATAAAGCAAGATAAAGCTTAAGAAACATTTTTTTTCAAGGTATAAATGTTTTTTGTATAAACTTAGAGATTGTTAGATATACATGACTGTTTCAATTAAATTTAATAAGAGAGTTATGATATAGATAGTTATAAAACACAAGTGTTAAACTTAGTATTTTTAGAAGCTATGATGTGTCCCAGGTTTGTTTACCTAACTGTTTATGAATCATTTGTAGTCAATTGACGTACATTACTTGAACCTTCTAAGTTTTCCTGTTGCTTTAAGTAAGTATTGTTATATCATAACGTCTCATAGTTTCTAGAAAGTTCTAGGCCTCAATTGGGTTATATATATATATATGAGCATATCAGTTCTTGGTATACTGTGCCATCAGGGTATTTTCTTTCCTGAAATATGTACAACTGACATTAGAAATGTGTTTGTTTATCTTTAAGAATATAATGTCCATTTTCTAAAGTGGCCAAGTTAGTGGAAGTATGTATGTTAGTGAAAGTACAAGTGAAGTTAGACCGTGTGTGAATTTAGCCATAATAGGCAATTTCTAACGTGAGTTTCACATCTTATATTGTTATAACAGAGATAGAAGAGAATAATTCATCTTGTCAATTGGGTTCTAAAGTAACTGAATCAACCTGTGTGGACTTTTGCCATAAAAGAGAATTATGTAAAGCTCTGGATACAACTGATTGTATTGTGATAACAGAGTAGCGTACAATAATTTGTCTTGTCAAAGGGTATTCTAAAGTAATTGAACTCGTTTTTGTGGAACTTGATAAAAAAGAGTAAATTATTTAAAGCTAGATACAACTGTGAAAACCAAAAGTGTAATTGTTTTTTTTTGGACATTGTCAGGTTTTTATAGGGATTCTTTACAGTAGATGTTTGTGACTTGTTGGCGATAAATGTCAACAATAGACAGACAGCACACAATCCACTTGTTTTAAAATATATTCAAAACAAGTCAAACGTATGTACAAAAATTCATTACACTATTGTTTATCAAAGTTTTATCCAAAGCTTTAAATAATTCTCTTTCTTGTCAACACTCCACACAGACTAGTTCAGTTACTTTAGAACTCAATTGACAAAGACAAATTATTTTTCTCTACTCTGTTTCTTACAGCACAATCTGCGATAGATTCACTTATGTTATGCTGTGGGTTACCGCAGTTGTATCTAGAACTTTATCTGCATGTATTTATAACACGTGACCGAAATATCTAGCCCTCTAGTGAAAAAATATTACACACAGTGAGAAAAACTTAGAAGCTTCGATGACATCAGCAGTATTATGAAAGCCTAGTTCAACAATTAAACTGCATTCACAACCTACTACTCATACAGAGTTACGTAATGAAACTTGTCATAACTATCACTTTTAAAACTATTAACTTTTAACAGTCTTGTATGTCAAACATATGTATGTTTGACTTGTTTTGAATATATTATTTTAAAATAAATGAATTGTGTGCTATCTGTTTATTGTTGAAATTTAGTGCCAACAAGTCATAGATACCTACTGTAAAGGCTCCGGCCCTATAAAAAGCTGACATTGGCGAGCCAGCCAGGATACTACAGTGGTAAATGGCGGTAAAAAAAAGATGTGAATGACAGTGGAAGTAGGCCTATATAGGCACAATTGTAGTGGTGGTAAAAATAGTGTAGAGATTACAATCACACAATATAACCATGTCATATTAAATGGACAGAGAGAGAGAGGTGAGTGACTTGGGCTAAATGATAGCAATCTACAAAAGTTTATTAAACAACAACTAGAGAGAGAAGAGCATCAACAGAGAAGAGAGAATAAGTGCACAAATTGAGAAAGAAGAAAAGGAGAGAGAGGAGAGATTGGAAGTAGAAATAATAAGAGCACAAATTGAGAATGCTAAGCTCACCCAACAGAAAGATGAAATATCCTAAAATGACAATGGGGACAGGGCCAGCTACCCTGAGCTGCCCAATTTTGATGAATTAAAAGATGATATGGATGCATTCTTGGAGAGGTATGAAAGATTCACCCAAAGTTAGAAATGTGACAAAGGCAACTAGGCAATCTGTCTTGGCCCACTTTTCACAGAAAAAGTCCTACAAGTGTATGCAGGCATGATGGCAGGAGATTCCATGGATATAAAAAGTTAAAAGTGGCATTGCTGAAATACTATGAACTTACCAAGGAAGGTTTTCACTGAAAATTCAGAGAAGTCAAACCTGACACTGGAAATACTGTATTTCAATTTGTGGTAAGTCTATAACGACACTTCACAAGATGGACTGACATGGCCAAGTGTGAAAATAGTGTTGAAGGACTGGCAGATCTACTACTAATATATACTGCAGTCACTACAAGAGCTGAAGAGAAGAAAAAGCAAGCAAGACATCAAGCCCCTTCAAGTATCAAAAAGTGACTCCCAAATGTTAGTCTACAGGAACTGAAGAAAATGGAAAAGAAAGACCATTCATTGCAGAAACTTTGGGACAGTGCCTGAGAGAAAGTCAAGAATAATACAAAATGGAAAGGGACCTATAGAATAGAGGACCAAAAAGAAGTACTGTACCGGACCTATCTAAGCAGTTCTGCTGTAGAAGCTGAACACACGAAAGGCAGTCAGAAGTACTTCCATGACAAGGAAGTCAAGAAGGTCAAGGATTGACATTTCAAGGTTGGACAAAAGGTCTTAGTTCTGCTACTCACGGATGACAACAAACTCACCTTGCATTGGAAAGGACCTTTTGAAGTACAGGAAGTTATCAACAGAATGTACTATAAAGTGAAAGTGGATGGGAAGACAAAGGTCTACCATGCCAATCTGTTGAAGAGCTATTTCAAGAGGGAAGAAGACCTAACAGGTGCAGCTACTGAGGCACAGATGGACATGTCAGGTGTAGTTGTCATAGATGCAGAACCTGAAGACAGTGACATTCTCATAGAAGATGAAGACCTGCTAGACCTAAGACCACTGGGTGCAGATTAGACATACAAAGACATCAACATGAATGAAGAACTGACTGGCAAGCAGAAGAAAGATCTAGAAGAGTCACTGTGCTAGTATGCAGATGTCTTCACAGATAGAGCAGACAAGAATGACCTTGTGCAACACAAAATCAAGACCATGACCAGGGATCCTGGCAAGGTCAAGGCCTACCAGATGAGAGACTAACAAGGAGACTGCAAATGTTGGTGCAGACTATATGAGGAGACTTTGTGTATGAACTGAAAACAGTTTTTGTTTGTATTGTACAAAAATATTGGATATATTTTTCATGAAGAGGGCTTATTTTTAGATATACGTGACTGTTTGATTTAAATTTAATAAGATGGTTATGACTTAGATAGTTTTAAAGCATGAGTGTTAAATTTAGTATTTTTAGAAGCATTAATTTATCACAGGTTTGCTTACATAACTGTTAACGAATCATTTGTTTTGTAGTTCAGTTGTTGTGAATTGACCTCATGTTACTCAAACCTTCTAAATCTTGTTGCTTTAAGTGAATATTGTTATATCATAAGGTGTTGTAGTTTGTAGAAAGTTCTATGCCTCAGTCGGGCAATATATACAGGGTGTCCCAGAAGTCTGGACCCATAGGGAAAAATACCCAATTTATTCTTTATTTATGTATTATTCAAATTGTATGCAGTTAACAGCCATGCACACATCAATTCTTGGTATACTGTGCTATCAGGGTATTTTCTTTCCTGAAATATGTATAACTAACATAAGAAATGTGTTTGTTTAACTTTGAGAATATAATGTCTATTTTCCATATGGGTTCAGACTTCTGGGACACCCTATATATATAGGTGACCAAGATAGCGGAAGTAAGAAAGTTAGTGAAAGTAAAAAAGGAAGTTAGACTGCATGTGAGATTAGCCATAATGGGCAATTTCTAAAGTGAGTTTCTCAGCTTGTATTATAATATCAGAGATAAAGATGAATAATTTGTTTTGCCATTTGGATTATAAAGTAACTGAACCAGCTTATGTGGACTTTTGATGTAAAAGAGAATTATGTAAAGCTCTGGATACAACTGTGGTAACCTACAGTAAGTGAATTTATCACTGATTGTATTGTGATAACAGAGTAGAGGAGAATAATTTATCTTGTCAAAGGGAGTTCTAAAGTAATTGAACCCATTTTTGTGGACTTTGATGAAAAAGAGACAATTATCTAAAATGATAACCAATAGTGTAACTATTTTTTGTTCATATGTTTGACTTGTTTGAATATATTATTTTGAAATAAGCGAATTATGTGCTGTCCGTTTATTGTTGAAATTTATTGCCAACAAGTCAGACACCTACTGTAAAGAATTCAGCCCTATTAAAACCTGACAGAGATGATCAACCCGAATTCCAGAATGTCGCATTATTTAGTAAGGTTTGAGGTTTATTAGAATCAAAATATATTTTCTTTTTATTGCAATTGACATTTTGTTTTTGAGGAAAAACCCCAGTCTGTTAGTGAAATTCTCTTATGCACACTGTACACATGTTCATTTATTTATTTACAGCCCTGATTGTAACATGTTTCCAGGAAGCTCACCTCCAAGAAGTTTGCATATTAGCACTGTTTGTTGTAAATTTGTTCACAAATTTTTTAGAATTCACCTTCAACAGGTTCATATGTCATATGTAGTTCTTGAGGTCCACATATTAGCTGTATGTGATGTCACTCTACTTAAATAATTTTATGTAATTTATACCATAAGGAATTTCATATGTTAACATTCCTTGTTGTTAATTTGGTCAAATATGTATCTGTTGTAGAATTTATAGGTTATAGTTTTTATGGGTACAAGATTCTGCCAGGTTAAGCTGGTATCATCAGGTACAACAACTACAATCAGTGTATTCATAGTCTAGATAATGTCCAAAACTATTGGATGGATGCATTGGTATTTGATTAGTTGAGCTTAATAAGAATGCAGAACTTAAAAAAGATGTTGAAAGGGGTCAGACAATTAATGCTGTTTTTTTATGCATGAGGAATCATAAAATCAACTAAAATTTAGCCAAAGTATTATATATATATGAAAATAGAAATTATATCGAAAGAAAAATTGTGGAAGATCCATTTACTTCAAAGGTTGACAAACCTGAAACATCATTGAAGTTCAATTTAAGCTGAACTCTTCTCTGACCTTACGTGCTGTGAAGGGACTAGGAACTCCTGTATGTGTTTCTCTCTGATCAATCATTGGACTGAAGAGGACATGTGAAAATGTCAAAAATTATATTCCAATCAATTTGGTGTTCTGAAATAGTGGTTTAAAACATTATTTTAGATTTTACGTAGTATATATATATATATATATATATATATATATATTACCTAATAAACTTAGAACAAAACAGCTTAAAATATCTTACATTCCTGAAATTTCACATGATAGCACTCTTTGCTGTGAATTTCTTGAAATGTCATTTGCAACTCAATTCCAGGTAGTTCCCATGTGAACACTGTTTGATGTCAATTTGTTTTGTCAGCTATTAAATATCTTCAACCTACTTCTGTTTTATGAAGTCATTCACCTTCCCTTTTGTTTTCAGCTATATGATTTCAGGACATGTATGTTTGAAAATGTTTTATATCCTTATTGACATTGCTTATAACCACAACATTTCATGTATGATCTGCTCTGTTGTTTAAGACAAAATCTCTGTGTGAACAAATATTATATTTTTTCTTCAGAATTAACTTGCTATTATTTTTTGATATAGGCTTTTCAGGAATTGCCCTGAAGCATTACAGTTTAGGTATATATTTATATAATTATTTTTTTCTTCCTACAGTGCTGGCTGAATGTTGAGAAACGGATTACTAAACAAGTAAAAAGTAGGTTGTGTGAATTTCAAGAAAGACGTTATAGCTAACTTATGTTTTAAGTTAATAGTTATATATCTTTATAACATTATTATTGAAGTTTAAGAAAAATTCTGTATCATATATAAAATGTTCACAAAATAGCATTCATTAAAAGATGTAAAAAGTTTTACTTCAAGGCCTCAAGAAATTTTGTTTTGAAGGTCATTGTATGTATGTAGTTTTTATGAATTTATAACTTAATATTTATGCAAATAATATAAGTTTTAAAATAATTAGTTTAAGAAAATGGTACAAATAACATATTTTGACTTGATAATGAGGATAATTTGATAACATATTGAAAGACTCGTGTGACTGCTTATAAATTTGGTTAATTAACCTACATGTTGATGAATTTAAGAAAGTTTACCTTCATTAGTTTGTATTTCTTGTTGAAACTTAATCGTACAGTTTTGACTTATAGGGAGATTATTGATTATTTCTGACTTCTTTTACTGTGTGATTTTTAATTGTAACTTAATCTATATGTTTGGCATTCATTGTTTTAGATGTTTAAAAGTTATTAATGTAGTATTTTATAATGATTCTCAGCTTGTAAATAAGTAATTTCATCCACTTTAAAATTTCTCTACATCTTTCTCTCTCGTTAATTAGTAAATTCCTAAAAATACTATTGTGATATTCCTAAGCTTATTCACACTGTAATAGTTAAAAAGAATATTGAAAAGTATACATACACACAACACATACATTTGCATGTGTACAAGTGCTTTTTATATATGTGTGTGTATTTATACATCTGCATGCAAGCGCATGAAAAAAAAAAAACTAAAAGATGCCATTTCTACATTTTATTACATTTGAAATCAGTACTTGTATATAAATATTTTAATGCTTAAATAAATAAAGAGAGTTAAATGACAATTTCAATGGAAGCCTTTTCTGATACGGTACTTACCTCCTCTCACAAGCTATTCTCGTTCAGTGCTGCCCTTTATATGTGAACTTTTTCTTTATGCATGCCACAAGTCTTCCATTCCCCCCTATTGGAATTACAAGATTCCAACATCTCCTTCATGCAAATCATCATGCATCATCTCCTCACCAATAGGAGCATGACATGCTTACGTGACACATGTGACTCCCTCTACACTCCTCTACCAAACTATCACTTCTCGTTTGGCAGCTTTTGTGTTCAGACGAGCTTTTTTGTTTGTTATAAGATTAACTATCAGCTTAAGTTTCCTCACGAGGTGGTTTTCTTTAATTTATTTAATTTTCATTATGACCGTTTCTTCAATATAACAAATTTTATCATTAATTCCCATTGCATTATTCTTTTTCACCACTCGAATTTGGTGAACTCTTATTCACATTGAATTCCAAAGTTCTTGCGTTATTTCTTAGGCCTCAGATGCAGGCAACCTGACAGTGAATTTTCCGCATTTATCCACCGTCAGATTGAACGTTGCATAGGCTAACCTTTGTTCTCAGGCCTCACCCCAGTTCCTCATCAGCAGGCAAAATCCATTCAGAACTGACAGGGATTTGGACCGTCCATTTCCACCTCCTGATTTTACTGTACCTTCCTGTTCTTCAATCGTTAGGTCTAACTTGGTCTTTTTGGATTTGTTTCTCAGGTATGTGGCATTTTATCCCTTTCTCCTATTATTTGTGACCCAAGGCATTCCTTACTACATGACCAATCTTCCTACCCTTTTTGTTTTCCTTCCTCTGATATTTGGGTTCATGCTGATTAATGTACCTCACAATTAAGCAATGGGTTTAACATGCCTCACCCCCAGCAGGCTTTAGATCAGTTCGCACTTTCCGACCATTGTGCTTACTGACCCTTTTTGGACCAACAATTGTTAGGTTTAGTATTGCCTGTTTAGGGGGGTAGCTCCCAAATCACCTGTCAGTTTGAGGCTTTCCACAGAAATCCTGAGAGGTTTCTGGGAATATCCTCTCCCTTCTTTCCTCCACACTAGCTCGTTTGTCATCTTCAGTTCTGGCTTAGTGTGTGTGATTTCTCTGTTGTTGGAATCTTTTAGATCGTGATGCAAATTTTGCTCAGGTTCATTGCTTCGGGATTGTTGCAATATTGTTGTACATTTGTTTCAATCAGAGCCCCATATGCCTCCAATTATCATTTCCCATCCTTCCACTTCCCAACCCTTACCTGTCCCTTCTCCTTGGGGTAACTCTTCTCGTTGTTTTTGTTTTTTGAGGACATACCTCATGTCACACAAGTACCAGTGACTACCCAGTGCGGTCTGTTCCGATGGGAGCTCAGCTTGCCGATTTCTTATTGCTGGGGTTATTTCTTTAAGAATCAACGAGTTCTTCAGGTTTTTTTCAGAAGGATTCCTGATCCCCTTCCTTTCTCCACCTTCTGTGTTTCTTTCCCTCCTGGGAATCCTATGACCAGTCAGTGTCTATCAGAAGTGGTTTGGGAATTGCTATCTCAGCAGTCATCGAACCTGTCCTACATTCTTCGATAGGTTTTTATTCCCAACTTTTGTTGTTCCCACAAAAAACAGGGACTGGAGGCCAGTCATAGATCTATCTCACGTCAACAGCTTTGCTCATTTGACCCAATTTACCATGGAGTCTTTTATTACTTGGAAGTAGGCTTTTTCTTTGGGTTTATGAATGACCACAATGGATCTCGCCAAGGTTTATCACTTCGGTCCCATCTTTATCTTTGCTTTGTCCATTTTGGGGTGGTTTATCAATCTCGTGCACTAACAAATCGGGTTTGCTTCAGCCCCTTATGTTTTCTTTTGGGTAATCCGAGCTTTTGCTTGAAATCTCCATGCTCTGGGATTGAGTTTCTCTCTTACGTAGATGACTGGCTTCTTCTGGCTCATTCTGAACTGGAGTCAGCCAGTCATACTCGGCACCCCCCCTTTAGTGGCTGCTCAAGAAGTCCTTCCTCAGACCTCATCAATATCTCATATTTTTGGGGGTCTTCTTTGACACTCATATCAGTCAGGCCCAGCCTTATCCTGTCCAATTTCGTTCTAAGGACTTGTTAGTTTGCCATGCCCTTTTAGTTTCATGACTTAGTGTTCGTGAGGTTCTATTTCTATTGCCTTTGGGGATGTGGTCATCAATGATATCACTGGTCCCCCTCGGTTTTGCCCATATGAGATCCCTGGGCACTTCACGATTAATGGAATTTTGTTCAGGATCCTCTTTCCACCCCAATTTCCTTTCCTTTTTTTCTGTAACACAATCATTGGTAGTTGGACAAAGCTCATATGTTGGTAGGTGTGCCGCTTCCTCCCCATATCCAGATCTACATCTTTTCATGGACGCATCCCTTCAGGGATGGGGGAGGTGGCATGGGTCAATCACCAGAAGGTTTCAGGCCATTGGTCTGTGTATGAAAGTGCTTTGGATATCAATGTTCTTGAACTCCTAACTGTACATCAGCTGTTGCATCACTTCCTTCTTCTCGCCTGACATTGTCTGGTGATGGTTCATTCAGACAATTTTATGGTCCAGAGATCTCTGTTTTCGATTGTTGGATCTCTTATCTAGGGCCCAGCACATCACATTCATTTTATTGCATGTTATGTGCTGGGTGCTCTCAATCTGGTCGTGGATCGTCTTTCATGCCCTGACCGGATATATCCCACAGAGTGGTAGTTTTCAGGGATCTTTGCCATATTATCGCCAGCCTCTGGCAGTCGATTCCTTCAGCCAGAATTAGTCACACAAGTATCTTTATGTGTAACCACCAATCTGATTACTTCATCGGGTGATTTCTTTCATCCACTCCACCCCTTGTCAGGTCCTCCTGGTTGCTCCTTATTGGCCAGCTCAGCCTCAGTTTCCATGGTCTTCATGCCTGGCTTTTGTCTAGTCCTTGGCGAGAAGATCCAGATTCCCACGTTATTCCTTGTTAGCTGGTTCCATCTGTCCATCTTCCATGTAAGTGTACCCATGCAAGTAGAAGGTATTCTGTTATTGGTCTACAACTAGGTGAGTTTCCCACTGACTGGCGTATTATGGTTCGTGTGGTGGAATTTCTAACCTAGCTCTTTGACAGTGCATCTTTGGTCTAATTGCTCTTAAGATATCTGGCAGCCTTATCCCATACCTTTCGATTTTCTTGGTACCGTAGAGTTCTTTCTTCCCCTGCCTTTACCATGTGTTTACGAAACAGGATTGCAAGCTTCATTGCACTCAACCTCTGCATTAATGACCCCAACAAGTTAATGCACATCCCCAGCACATTTTTTGCTTCTCTCTTAGAATTTACGACTAAAACCAACTTCATTTTCAACAATGAACATTTTCTTCAAATAGATGGTTTAAGTATGGGCAATCCTGTTTCGCTCATTCTTGCCAATATATTTATGACCCAGATCGAAACACAAGCCATACATTCTGCGTTTCATCCCCCACTATACTGGTACAGATATGTCGGTGACACTTTTGCTGGTTTCACTTCTACAGAACACACACTAACTTTCTTTAAACACATAAATTCCATTCATCCCAACAACAAAATTACCATATAACACGTAAACAATAAACAGTTATATTTTCTTAACCTCAAAATTATTAGATCAGACACACAGTTTAAAACCAAAATTCACCGCAAGAACACACACACTGGCCTCTACATCCCCTGGAATACCACTCATGACACCATACAAAAAAATCAATACACTTAAAAATCTCATAAACACAGCCACAAGACTGTTCAACATACTACATAAATGAATAAATTAACCACATAAAGCATTCCTCTATTCACACTAATAAATTCCCACCAGCTATTTTTGAAAAACTTTCCAACATTCCCCACAGCAAAACTCAACTCACAAATAAAATTGATACTAACAAACCCAACTGCAGTTTACCTTTTGTTCCTGAAACCAGCTCAAGAATTATCCACACTTGGACAAAACTAGCTATTAAACACAATATTCCTGTCAACGTCAAATTCTCACAAAAACCCGACCCTAAATTAAAATCATTACTAAAAAAAATTATTTAGAATCACACAATACCAATGTCATTTACAAAATAACATGCAATAACTGCCCAGAATTCTACATCGGAGAAACAGGGAGAAAATGTTTAAACCAGATTGACAAAACACAATAAAAAAGCCGTCCCATGTTTTTCACCATTGAACTCAAAAAACCATAGTATCATAAACAAACAAAATATCAAGGAATCCATCTTAATTGAACAAAACAACCCTACTCTAAACCAACACCCCAGGGTGCCAAGATACCTCTTCTAAGTTTTGCAACAGTATCCGCCACGTGACCTCTTTGTTCAATACTGTATATATATATATATATCTGTGTCAGTGTAAACTACTTGTATTTGATGATGAGAAAACCTTGTTGAAATGTTGTACATTTGCTGTTATGTTAAACTTTTTCTTCATTACCCGTCTCTAAGCATTATTAGTCTCAAAGTGGGTTCCTCATCATCAAATATTGAGTATTTGTTTTGAAAAGTCTGTATGCAAAGTAATTTTCGTGTTAAAATTAAAAATACTTTTTGGCATCTCAAAAATCTCAAATTTCCTTTGTGTAATCCCTAAAACCTCCTAAATGCATTTCAAACGTTTTTTTTTTTTGCAAAATCCTTATAGTTTATATGTTATTTTCTCTACCCTATCTCAAAACAGTATCGGTCAATTCGACAGACCTTGTAACCACCAAAAAAAAAATCAAAATAAACTTAAATTAACCTTCTTTTATTTCTAGAATGACTCCAAATTGTAACCTGAAACCACATTTGTTTGTCCTAAGTAGCTCAAAGTTCGTAACATTATACATCTATTTATAATTAAATTTTATTGTTTTATTGCCCTTTGAACCGTGTCTAACTGCTATCCCCATCATTATAAGTTGTAAATCAGTCGGGAAATGTGCAGCTCACGTTACACTATCGAATTACATCACTCACGAGCGGCTTGCGTGCGTGCCTCGTGAACCATTTTGATAATATTATTATTATTACTTATTTTACCTAATCTAGTCTTAAGTAACTTAAAAAGATCCTTACCTTTAATTTTAGTTACTTTTATAATAATTTTATTTCTTGTTTTTCATATTTATTCTTTATTTGTACTTACCTGATCTTCTTTTTTTTCTTGCCCTTGATTGTTGAGGAGAGTTAAGCCTGATTTTTTTATAGTAATGCATTTAACAATTTTTATTTAATTACATAATGCACCAAAGAATATAGACAAATTCACTTACCTCTCAAAATTTTCTGGTCTTTTTAACTATGTGACAAGAACCATTACAAATTCATCCAAGCTAGTCCTTAACTTTCTCATGGGAACAAAGCTTGCACTGTGAGTGAAACTGACGGTTATCATTTCAGAACACAACGTTATACAATACATCATTTGATAGATGAAAACCTTGACTTTCTATTGGTTATAGATAATACATAATGAAATGTAAAACAGAATTATCAATAAATTGTGAAAGAGAGGATGTGACAGGAGGGTGTGGCAGAAGGGGTCTGATTTTCTATTCGGTAGCTCTGTAACGAAACCAAATTGAAGACTATAAAAATTATGGTTTGTCTGAGCAATAATGATTTTATAGAGAGTAATTTACATTTAATTTCATACATTTTTGAGGGGTGATGGATAAAATAGGAATGATGACGTGCTAAGACAAAAGGTCACATGGATCACGCTAGTGGAAATTCAGGATTTTTTTTATATTCCCTTTTAGAACTAAGAACTTATAACTTTTATACCATTAAAATATGGATTATTAACTAAGATTTTATGCTATTCTAATTGGTATAACATAAACAAAAAGTAGTATAATAAAATTTTGAATGTAAGACACTAAAACCTTGTGTCATGGGCAATAAAGGATTCCTGGGGCAATAGGGTTAAAGCATTAATAAGCTCCATTACTGAAGAGAATGTTTAATTGTTGAGATCAACTATCCTTCCCCTCTGATACATGTTAGCTCTTTCCGAGTATTTGTCGTTCAGCGAACAAGTTCGAAATGACTTCTGAGTGAACTGCTGATCACCCTTATAGACCAAACTATTTGTGTATTTCATCATCACATGCATTTTACTGCAATTAGAGGTGTGTTCCATGACTTTTGTGCAGGATAGTATACACTGAGTGGTAACAAGTAAATAGACACCTAATTTTTTGTCATTTAACTGATTTATGCTAACTAATTTGTGTTCACAGAGCACTATATAAA
>NW_013666131.1:290220-297810 GCF_000517525.1 Limulus polyphemus
AACAAGAATTAAGTACTTGCTAATCTTTTTTTCTTGCCCTCAATTCTTGATGGGAGATAAGCCTGATTTTTTTTAGTGATTATAGTAAAGCACTTAACAATTTTTATTTAATTAAATAATACACCAAAGAATATAGACTAATAACATGCAAAAAGTAAACAAATTCACTTCTAAAAATTTTCTTGGCTTTCTAATTGGGGGACAAAAGCTGTTACAAATTCATCCAAGCTAGTCGTTAACTTTCCCACAGGAATAATGTTGCTACTCCGAGTGAAATTGACAGTTATCTGTTCAGAACACAACATTATACAATACATCATTTGTTAGATGAAAACTGTGCCTTTCTATTGGTCATAGGTAATATATAATGAAACGTAAGAGAGAACTATCAATAAATTGTGAAAGAGAGGATGTGACAGGTAGGTGTGGCAGGAGGATCTTATTTTCTGTTTGATAGCTCTGTTACCAAACAAAATTGAAGGCTATAAAAATTATGGTCTGTTTGAGCAATAACGATTTTATAGAGAATACTTTACATTTAATTTCGTACATTTTTGAGGGGTGACAGATCAAATAGGGATGATGACATGCTAATACAAAATGTGTCACGTGTGTCACACTAGTGGAAATTCAGGATCTTTTTTTATATATTTCCTTGTAGGATTATAGTTCCTTCAAACTTCTATACTATTAAAATTTATGCTATTTTAATTGGTATAACATAAACAAAAAGTAGTTTAATAAAATTTTCAATGTAAGACTAAAACTTTGTGTCATGCGGAGTAAAGTGTACCCGGGCCGATAGGGTTAATGTGGTTTTCCATTCTCTTACTTTACCTCCGTTTGAACTACTTTCTTCGTGTTCCATGTTTCATCCTTCCCTTAAAACATATTTCCTTCTTCTCTTAGCCTGTGGACATCGACGGTCTGATTTGTTTGCCATTGACGTTTCACGTACCCTTTATCACCCTACCTATCTTCTCCTTTATCCAGATTGTTCTTTTCTCCCGAAGACCTCAGCAGCTTCATCCTTTTCTCCTATTTTGCTTCGTTTTATTTCCCATCTTTACCCTTGACAGGATTCGGTTAGGCTTCTGTGCACAGTCAGGGCTCTTTGTTGTTATATTGCCTGTACTGCATTTTTCCAGGGCAAACGTTCCTGGCTCTTTATCCCGTAGCAATCCTCCTCCCTCCGTGATCTTTCAACTTCTTCCTTTATCAGTTGGGTCTATCTTTTGGTTTGAGTGGCCTATTCCTCCCTACCTTCTTCCTCCCGGAATTTGTTCCAGGTGTCCTCCCATCAGATCCGACACCTCACTTTTTCCCTTGCTTCTCATCTTCATCATCCAATGGAGGAGATCTGCAGTATGGCATGTGGACCACACCCAGTATGTTCATCTCCATCATATTGAGGTTTCCTTTTCGTTGGGGTTTCACCTACCACCTGTAACCATTCTTCAGGCTTTGATGTAACTCTAACTGGTAAGTTTTTAATCATACTGTCTTTTCAGAGCCTTTATCTATTTCGTTATCCCATGGATCCCGTTCTGTTGTGAGTGGTGCCTGACCAGGTATTCTTTAACCTAAAATCCACACTATCAAGCTATGTTAACTCAAGCTTTATCTTCCATGTCTTTACATGCTCACCGTTGAGATGGGGTGTTCCACAAGATCACTTGTAGGTGCATGACCTCGTGATATTTTGCTTCAAAACATACTTGTCCTGGACTGTACCACCCATAGACTGCATGGGTAAAGCAGAAGGGGATTGCTGCCCATCCTTGCCATGCCTGGAGTGAATAACTCGGTATGGTCTGCTTTTCAAAATATGGTTTTGTGGTCATCCATTGCACTGTCTCAGTTGATGACATTCCTCCAGACTCTCCACTGCATTGTCACACTTTTCTTTGAGTGGAATATGGGAGTTCTTACCATTTTCCAGTTCCAAGCTGCTGGGGTCGTTGACCACGGAGACACCCTGCTGAATGAGTTCCACACAATAACCATTCAGTTACAGAGTAGGATGGTGGTGTTTTGCTGGTGTAGATGATGTGATATTCTCCTATTTGCGATAACCAATGACAATGGAGTGAGATGTCAGAATGCAGTTCAACCCTTCAATTGGGAACCCTCATCCTACCCTTCGTGGATGTTGGTACCCTGTGGGCAGGTTTTGGATGAAGAGTAAACCAATCAACATAAATCCTCACACAGGTTTCATGTTGTCTATCTTCCTCCCTCGATTACCTCCATCTGTTTTGTGGGTTATTGTAGTGGGATGTGGAATTGTACTGGTTCTGTCCCTGGCTATCCCTTGTCCTCTCTTATGGGGATGTTATTGCCATTTGGATGGTCCTGGCCTGTTTCATGGTTGGGAGAGTTGATTGCATGCAATAGACATCCTTTCGATACATAATGTACATTACCCGGATCAATAGCTCAGAGATAATTCTTGTGTCATATCCAGGAATTGGAGCAGTTCTAAATCCCCTGGTTCTTGGGTTTAAGGTGAAGACAGTATGATCCTCATCCTACCCTCGCACAGATGTCAGTACCCTGCAGGCAGGTCTTGGGTGTAGTTGACTTGCTGAGTATGTTCCACCATGCCCTAGCCACTCTACACCTATAGGTGCATCTTTTTTTTACCCACCTTTCTCATTGTGGGATTGACTTACAGTATATTTCTAATGTTAGGATCACTTTCCTGCCACATTCTTTCCCACTCAGATGTGCTTCTCTCATTTTCTGCCCTTATATCTTACACATTTCACAGTTGGGCGAAGGGTATACCTGGCTTAGAAGTGGTGCGGTTCCCCTCTTCTGATCTGAATCTCTTGTTTCCAGGGGTATCCTTCAAATGTTTTGAGGGTACTTCTGTTGTTCCCTTGCACCGGTCCCTCCTCCTTATCAGTGTAGGATTCTAGATAATCTTGCAAGCGAAAGTAAGTACAATATCAGAAGTTATAATTTTCCTATACTGAAAATGTATTCCCGATAGGTACTTACCTTCTCTCACACTTCCAACCCTTCTTCCCTACATTTCTCCGGTTCTGACATCTTCTGCCAAACTTAGAAGTGATAGTTCAGTAGAAGAGGGTGGAGGGAGTTGTATGCATCACATGAGCATGTTGGTGAGGAGGTGACACATAATGATTTGCATGAGAGACATGTTGGAATCTTCTAATTGCAATAGGGGGGAAACAGAAGGCTTGTGGCATGCTGAACTGAACAATAATAGCTAATCTTGTGAGAAGGGGTAAGTACCTATGGGAAATACATTTTCAGTATAGCACAATTATAAATTATATTTACAGTAAACTTTGTGCTAATGAAGTGTAAGATTAGGGAAAAAAATACCTTCACTTCAGGTTATATTATCTTCCCTGTTTGAAAAGGCCTGACTGTAGCACTTTTTATGACATTATTCGATATACAAGACTGTTCATTTTAAGTTTAGTTTGAGAGTGGATTGTGTGCTGTCCATTTATTGTTGAAATTTATTGCCAACAAGTCAGAGAGACCTATTGTAAAGAATCTTGCCCATACACATATATATAAAACCTAACAGACATAGTTAAGAAATTATAATTTATCTAGAATGCTGATGGTTTCAATAAGAAAGTCTTTATTTTTTATTGACTATGTCATGTTTTGGACAGTTTTGAACCAGAAACATCAGAGACCAATGTTTGGCATTTATTATAGTTTAAAATAGAAATGTGACAGCACTGGGAAGTATAGGGAAGAGTCTTAGGAATATCGTAAACACGTCAGAATTTGTATATGAACAGGCAAAAACACCAACTGTTATTTGGAAAATGAATATTTAAGAATACTTCATAAACTTGTTTCAAAATCAAAATGGTTTCATAGCCAAGAATTCAATAAATGTAAGTGATGATATATTCAACATCTTTTGATATTGTGGGTTATCAGTTGTCATGGTTTTAAAAATAAATACCTTCCCAAGGGTTTGTACAGGTCCTTGAAACCTTAAAACTTCCCAAATTTATTTTTAATTTTCAAGGGCTTTAAAAAGCCTATGAATTTCAACAAAGCCTGTTAGGTCATTCAAAAGTTTTTAATTTCAAATACTTCATATAAAAAAAAAGAAATAAAAAAAAAGAAGACAAAAAAATTGTCTGATACAGAAAAGAGAAGTAAAACAATTCAATTCTCACATGGTCACTTGTGTTTTCATTTTTCTCTGTTTTTTTTTATATATATATTTTAATTGGTATCTATACTATTGTTGTGTACAGTATTCATAATTTTTTTTTTATTTAGACACTAAATTTCTTCATACCAAATCTCAGTCATACTTAATTAAAAACGAAGTGAGAGATGAATAGGCTGGTATAGCAAGTTTTAGTCTTAAGGCTGTGTTCCTGAATGGACAAAAAACTTTTTTTTATAATATCATCCTGTTGTCAATCTAAATGGTATTATATGTTACTAATGTATATTATTATTAAACTTGTCACAGTATTTTAAGAGAAATAACTGTTAGGTAAGTTTGAATCACCAGCTAAACAATGATTAAATTCAAAAATATAATGCAGCAGGCTAAAATACTTTAAGCCATATTTGTGATAACCTATTATTATTTACAGTGGAAAGATGAAAAAAGAATGATACATGTGGTGAAAAAATCAAAGTTTTAGATTAAGATGTTGAAAAAATCACCAAAAATATGTAAAAATTAAGAAATTATATTTCTTTAAACTTTATACACAACGTTTCAGGCTGATACCCTTTTTCAAATAAGGCCTAGAAATAGAATGCTTTGTTTCCTATTACATGCTGAAAAAAATAGGGTAGGTAGGCAGGGTATTGGGCTGATTGGATTTTGTTGCAATATCCTCTGTTCTATTGGTACTTTCAACTTTTGCGAGGCATCTTAATCTAAGCCTACAGTGAAATTCAGTTGATTTGACACCAAATGTGTTTACTAATTGGTCAATTCCAATGTGCATTGAAACTTTGTCCAGATCAACATGTGTTGATGTCTGCTCATAATCAGTCGAATCTAGTTTTGGATGGTATGACTCAAACATGTCTTTGACTATTCCAGTAAACTGTGACACTGTCTTTTTTATTAAAGATGACAGCCAATATTCTAGTGACCATGATGAAATGTTTGACATTGCCTGAATGGAAGATCAGCTATTATTGGCTTAGAGCATTGACACCACACAAACTAATGAATCAGAGACATGGTTTTGTATGACCTTCACCTTGTACAATATGGTAGCATATTGATGCAATAATTTATGAAAAT
This sequence comes from Limulus polyphemus, assembly GCF_000517525.1. Lineage (NCBI taxonomy): Eukaryota > Metazoa > Arthropoda > Merostomata > Xiphosura > Limulidae > Limulus > Limulus polyphemus. Next base: position 295,502 of record NW_013666131.1, read on the forward strand.
AAAAAATTTAATCAAAGAGCATTTTTCATTAGAGTTGGTCTGGAGATTGATTTTTTGGGGGGAAGCATTGAAAAAACTTTAGGGTCAGGCAATTTATGTAGGGTCGGTTAGGTAACCAGAAACAAAGCAAATTTTTTCTAGGCCTAAAGTCAGTAAATGGTGTAAAACTAACATCACAAGTTGAGGTATATAGAATTGCTTGGAAATAGTACAAAGGAAGTAATGAAAAAAGAAAGAACTATCAAAACCCACTTCCCTAAAAATTGAACTGTAAAATAAAACTTAAAAGAAATAAAATTGTCTACCTACCCTAATTTCAAGTTCAGTGTAACAGGAAACACCAATATTTTATTCTTTGGTCTGATATAAATCAAAATAATTATTTTTTTTTCAAACAAAGTACTTTGATTTTCTTTTTCAAGAAATATTTATATCTAGTTCATACTGATGTTTTAGGTAAATTGGTATCTATCATTCATATTCATGTTACAATATGGTAAGTGACTTCAATATCATTAGTATTGCATCTGTTATAAAGTCTTGTATAATGTAAGTTACCAAAATGTATGAGAGATTAACAAATCTCCCTAAAATAGAAATTAAATTTGTTACCTATTGAAAGTAGTAAAGAAACATCCAATGGAAATGAAACGTTATTTTGATGTGAATTTTTTTGTATATCATTTCATACAAGGTGTGTGTGTATATGTTCAAAGATTGATATCAAATCAAGAAAACAAATAATTACACAGAAGAAGAGGTAAATAAATTAACCTGAGCTATTTTCTGTCTTTATAGCCATCTTAAAGTAGTATGTACAAAATAACCCTAAAACAATTCAAGTAGTAATGAGTATATTTTTTAATATGTGCCTGGATGAACCTATAAAACAGATATACAAAGTATTGAACTATTAGTACCTGTAGTGAAAAATTTCAGGGTATGTATGTTGTATGCAAAAGAAATATCCTCTTCCAAGATTTATTTTTGTATTAGGGCATGTAACTAATTTTGCTAGTAATTGAATGATGTTTGGTACAGTTGTGTTTTCATATGTGTATGCATAAATATTTGAGATGCTTAGCCAGTAATTGTTTTCTGTTTGTAAAACACTTGATGTTTCAAAATTAATACCTTTGGTATCTTTCCACTATTGTTTTAACTTTATGCAAAATTTGAGTTTCAAAGAATAAGTTAGGTGAATTTCTTGGTTCTAGAGTAATGTGGTGGTAGCATAATGAAGCATCTTCCACTTTCATCAGTGCCATGTCTGTGAAAATAAGTAAATGAATTAACTTGGTATAAAACAATCAGAGAAATGCATCAGTGTTGCAATATATATATATGCAGTGTCTTTTTTTTGATCAGGTGCTTTGACATTTGGTGTTATTTGACTTGTAATTCATTTTTTTATTATGACACATAATGAACACTTTAAGTACATTATTTGGCAAATTGAAGTACTAAGAAATAGATGTTTTACAAAGCTATTTAGTGCATATCTTTGTGAAACATCAGTTTCTGTGAGCCAGTAGAATGCTAGAAGAATCTGATGGATTATAAATACTTCTACAGTTCGCATAGTGCTATATTAGAAGAACGAGTGACATAATATCTAGAAAGCACCATGTTGACACAGTAATAGAAACAGTGGTCTTTGCTACATTGTTTTCTTTGTAATATCACATTACATTAGTTGGTAATGTTTGGTATGTTACATGTTCCTTGTTGACACAGTAAAAGGATAACATGTAGTGATATTTATTTTCTGGTGTGCCTCACATTGCCACACAAGTGGAAATACAAAATTTTATTAAGATATCTTTGTTTGCACATTACAGAAAATTGTGAAATTTTATTTGAGTTTGAAATAATGGTTAATTTTAAGCAAATTACTGATCAAGTATGTAAAATGCAAAGTAAATGTAAAAGTTCTAGTTTTTAGTAAGTGAATTATTTTGTGAATTGCCAATGTAGATGAGGCTTTATGCCAAATGCCTGAGTTAATTAGGCTGGCTGGGATATGGCAGATGGAATAGTGGTCAAGGATATATATGTATATGTATGTATGTATCACCAGTTTTTATGAACAACAACTATTAGCATGTGAATCAGATTAAAGTGAATTGTAATTAGTATAAATTTTATTTAAGTCATTTACACATCAGATTTGTAAGTAAGAATTAAAAACCTCATTTTTATTTTAATTTGGCACAGTTTACTTATTTATTATGTTGGTGTACTTTGGTGACAGATTTTCTTGTAGGCAGATTTTGTTAAACAAGACCGATATCTATAGGTTTACTTTC
>NW_013666131.1:297963-299098 GCF_000517525.1 Limulus polyphemus
GAACAACTGGTAAAAGTTGTAGATAGTGATGAGTTGGCCGACTCGTTTCGAATGCGTTCTGCATCCATTATCAAGGCTGAATGTTGTGTGAATTGTGATTTACTATTGGTGGATATTTATAGGTATGGGTAAGCAGGTGGTGGTATCTAGCTCGTGGAAGGCGTTAATTGGTGGAGTGTTGTATTGTGGCTTGGGGGTTTCTCACCAAGAAGTAGCAGTGTGCGTGTTGTTCCTGTCGATTGTTTGTTGATTATGGGAGTAAACCTACAGACATCAGTCTTGTTTAACAAAATCTGCTTATTTATTATGATAGACAGTATTAGATGTTATAATAAAATTACAACTCATATGAAACTGTGTAGCTCCAGCATGTAAAGCATAAACATAACTGAGCAGTAAAAGTCTATTATTCAATAACATAGGATTTGGTTGTTCGTCTTAAAGTATTACATTGTGTATGTTGTTTAATCACTGTTTTTGTAACCAAGATTACATAACTTGTGACAGTATTTTGGGAACTTGCAGACATGAGATTAATTTTGTGATTTTATACAGTATTTGAAGAAATGTCTTAGTAAATGGTTGTGTTTTATATATATTTTGTAAACTAGATGAATTGTGGAAAGCATGGAGTGAGGAGTTGTATGTTTTGAACGTGACAGCCTTATGGTGTGAAATCAAAAGTAGGCTAGTTATTAAATAAAATAATTTCAAATTATTATACGAAAACCAAAAATAATATATAATATGTTTCAAATTTTAGAAAGTATATTTATTTTTTGACAAAACTATATGCATAGGTATTTTGAATCAAAATGTTACAAATACCATCCATACAATGCTTTTGGCAGTTCAGTTTTCTCAGGTATGAAGTGTACAATGTTTTTCATGTAAGTTATATACATATATGTATGTGTGTGTGTGTGTGTGTGTGGTATCTGTGTTATTTTTATTGTTTTTTGACATTTATTAATTAATACTTTACAGCATATCATGCACAATTTCCCACACAAACCGATAAAAGCCATTGTTTATATTAATATTGACGTCAATAAAACTGGTGTTTGTGTGTGTGTGTGTGTCTATATATGTATGTATGTATATATATATATATATATATATATATATATATATA
>NW_013666131.1:299163-335913 GCF_000517525.1 Limulus polyphemus
GTGTAGTTATATAGTATATATATATATATATATATATATATATATATATATAGACCATGTACTTAAATTAATGCAGTAATATATATTCAACTATGTTTGTTGCTATATATGTTTTCTGAATTAATGGGATATGTATATTTGTGTGTATATATGTCTGCTTTGATGTTTAGATACCTTTATGTAAATGTTTGTTTGTATGTGGTAGACTTCTGCTGGATAGAATTTTCAGGAACTTGCATGCCTCCCTTGAAATGTACTTGAAGTATTTTTCTATCAATAGAATGAATGACATTAAAAAGAAAACTACTTGCTTAAGGACAAAGTATAATGGTAAAACTAGTTGTCCCAGCCATCAAGTGATGTGAATTTCCCACTACTGCACATTACTTCTCAACTGCTGTGGGTTAAGTTTTGTAAAAATTTTGTTTGGTTTGTATATTAAGGTGTGTAATTTGCAGTACACATAAGCTTATTATTAGAAAATTTGATCAATTGATTTGACTGAAAGTGGGTATCTCACTAGGCTTTTCATCATTATGCTTTGCTTGCCCATTGGTGTTTTATGGTTGTTCTGGGCTGCTGAAAAAATGATTTTATTGTGTCATGGGTATAAGAATTTGTTTGCATTCCTAACAACTTTTCAGCACTTTATAAAAACATCTATATTTATCTCTTTACTCAGATGGACCTTGGGTTTTCTCTTTTGAGGTAAAGTTTTATCCTCCTGACCCAGCCCTGCTACAGGAGGACATTACAAGGTTGGTACTTGAAATGTTTTTTTAATGTATTTAGGTGAATTGGTATATATCATTCATAGTCATGTTAGAATATGGTATATGACTTCAGTATCATTAGTGTTGCATCTGTTGTAAAATCCTGTATAATGTAACTTATCAAATTGTACATGATACTAGCAAATCTCCCTAAAAATAGAAATAAAATTTGTTACCTGTTATAAGCTGTTCTTTTTTGTCTTAAAAAGTTTTAAATGCAGGATGCCTCGAAGTAAATGTTTCAAAGAATTTGTTTGCAGCTCGTGCTTTAGGCTCATTAAATATACAGTGTAATTCAAAAGACCTGATTTTCCCTATTGTTGTAAAGTAAGAAAGAAATATTAAAACTTTGCTGACATAAGGTGTTTTAAGGTTTATTGGGGCCATTTGTTACCTGACATGATGTCATCATATAAAGAAGTCAAAAGCTTTGTATGAAACTATCAGTCTTAGATAAAATATGTCAATATAAAAACTGTAGTACACAACAGTATTATACCACATGCATTGTCCTCCTTGTGGGTTTTACATTCAAATGTAGCCACAATTTAACCCATTGTGTGCTGTCTTTGAGAAACAGATTGTACCAAACCATGATAGTTGGGTTGGTCACAAGAAGCTACACATAATGAAAATTCTGCAGCAGTACTTGCTTCAGTTATTTTAAACCCACACACCAGCATAAAAGCTATTGACTCTGTAATTGGCCTTAGTTTCATTCTTATCGTATCCACTGCTATCATGGCCTTGAAGAGCAAGACTAAAATCTACAGTTGGATCTTTGTAATTGGCTCCTCATAATGTTTGGTGTTTCTCATGCACATTATATGGTCCAATGAGGCATAATTCTTGCAGGATTGTGTCGTCAGTACCCATAATGTGAACTATGGGGCATTTGACAATCAAAATTGGCTGTAGCAACACTGCCATAAAATACAATGACATACTAATGTATGGTGTGACATCTACTGTGACCACATAATTGTACCAGTTTTCTATAACAAGACATTAATAGATGATCATTTTTGTAGCTGATTTTGCAAGGTATTGTGAATGAATTTGTTGATGATTTACCTCTAGCCTTATACCAGAATATATGGTTTCAGAATGTGAACCTCTCCATTTTGTAGCCCATACTTACAACTGGTTAAATGGTGTTTTTCAAGGAGAGTGGATTGGAAGGGCTGGCCCTGTGCCTTGGCTTGCATGATCTCCAGACTTGACATCATTGAATTTCTTCTTGTGGGTTTACATCAAAGAATTGGTGTTACACCACACCCATAACAAACTGCCAAACTACAAGAAAAAATGTGTATAGCATGTGCAGTAATTCCCATGGAATTTTTGCAAAGATTCAATATTCTGTAAAACATTGTTCAGAAATATGTATTTCAGCAGTAGGTCTATACATTGAGCTTTTTTTGTAAGTTAAATTGATTTTGCAAACACACATACAATATCTTTGTTATTATTTTGTGATGAACTCAGTAGAGCAAATTCGAATAAAGAAGCGACATTTCTGAAGTAATGTCATATGCTATACAACTTTTGTATCAACACATTTTATCTCACACTGACAGTTATAGAGATAGCATTTGAATGACCTTGATTTGTCAGCGGATTTTTGATATCCCACACCTACTTCATAACTATCGAGAAAATCAGGACTTTTGACTCGCACAGTTCAAACCACTCAACTGTTGCCAAGCTATTGAGTTGTGATTGAATTTTATTTCTTTAAGTATTTTCAATAACTTTCTCATCCATAGATATCATATAAACAAATTAAGTATTTAGTATATTAATATTTAAAAACAGATTATTACATAAGTTTGTTATATCCTGATGTATTTTGATTTTAATACTTGTAAAAATGTACATAATTATTTAAGAAAGTAGCACTTTAGCAATTAATTAAATTCTTACAAAAAAAAAACTGCAGTTTGCAATGAAATGCATATTTAGATTATTTTAACATCACAACAATGTTCATATCTGTATCTATCAGTGATAGATATTGGAAGAAACATTGAGACTTAACAATATGTAATCAAATAGAAATCTCCATTGTAGGATTTAGACTTTATAAAATTTGAAAAGTAAACTTCCTAAATCTTTACAAAAATATATATCAGTGAAATTTTTGGGTGTTTCACCTTCACTTTGTATTAAAGTTACCCGTTGTCATTGTGTAGATTGACGTAAATTTTTTTATATTACCCACAAAACTATTGCATAATAACAAAATCATTCGCAATAACAAGCTTGTATTTACTACTAGGCTTAATAAAAGAGTGAAATGTTGTATGTAGGTGCATTAGAGGAAGAGATAAATTTAGTATAGTGCTATGTTTCAATTAGAAGATGTTAGCTTGACAGAATTTTTAAATATTGTGAATCCTCTGCCTAATATTAAAAACTCACAATTTTTAAAACAACAATTATTTTTTTACACAATTCTAAAAATGAGACTGTTTCCTGTCTAAAAATTACAATAAAATACAAACAAATTACTGTACAGGGTATAAAGTAACTACATATATCATTATAACTAAGACAATTAAGAGTAGATTTAATTGTTTTATGTACATATATTGAAATATTTTGGACAAAGCTTTCATATTAAACTGTTATTTCTTTTTATAAGGTACCAGTTATGTCTCCAGATCAGAAATGATATTTTATCTGGAAAGTAAGTGTCCATCTTTCTAATTAATGATTAATGAAAATTAATTTTTATTGGAGCTTTTTCCTTATGAAGGATTTTTATTTAAAGTGAGTGTTTGTCTATTTCATAATTTTCTTTTTAATTTACTTTTCATGATGATTGTAAACTCTTGTTTGTATTGTATTTGGGTGAATGTAAAATTCTTACTAAATGATATGTTCTAGAAACATCTGTAAAACATAAAGTAAAGATAATGTTTCATTGCAAACAATGTGCCTATTCTTTTTGAAATATTTTACTAAGCTGTTTGTTTGAGGGTTTAACAAATTCTATATTTTTGTGCTGTTGTTATTTCTAATTAAACAACATTTTTGCTAATACAGATTACTTGAATGTTTGGTTCATAAGTACTTTAACAAGCTATTAAAACAATTTAATTTCTATGGTACATCTTGATGTATAAAAGTCATTTTAATACTAGTAGTAAATGACGTTAGAACACCGAATTACATGTGCTTTAGTGGAATGTGCCTGAAGAAGCTGTAAATTGAAACATTGAGTGTCCAGTTAAAGAAAAATAAATTAGGTGTCATAGGTTTGTTTATTACTAGTATTAAAAGCTATGAAAATATATATTCTCTGTTTAGGAAGTCATTTTGACCATAATCCTAGCACAGATTAATTGAAGTATTCAAATATTTTAAGTAATACAAAGTAAAGTCATGTCACTGTTGAACAGTGTGTTAGATAGTAATCATAAAAATATCTTCCTCTTTTTGAAGTAGGGATACTTTAGAATGTGAATAATTGTTTCTTCTGACATCTTGTTTTCTCCATATATTTATAACATAACATGTACAACAAGAGACCACTGGGTCCTTCAAAGTAATCTTTGCATAAATACTCCTGAAGAAAAAGAAAAAAATTCAAATGAGGTAGACTTACCTCTGAAATACTTAGATCCTTTTTTTGTTGAGTTGCTCTCATGCTGTCTACAAACATGTGATTCAAAGTTCTGTTTGTCCATGATGCAGTGAATAACATGTGCCAACTTACCCATAATTTTCCACTCTCCCACCTACCATCTGACTTATTGTGTATGTATAAGGAGATCTTACATAAGCTCTGTTTTTTCCACCATACCTCAGATTTTATTTATTTTTCACAGTTGTGCTTCCAACTTCACTCTCTATGAATTCTAAGTTCAATGTTATTTACTGCTAACTTACTGTTTCTACCAATATCAGAAACTTTAAAATTTTGTTAGATGTCTTTCTTACATAGTCTGCTTCTAGCATACATGCAAGGAAACCACATTGTCAGTCTTTATTGATTGACATATTCAGGTTGTGACTTTTGTATTGTCTGCTGGTAAGTTTTTAGTGCTCATGTGATTGGTTAAATGGCAGAATATACCATTTCTCTTGATCATTTTTAAAAAATTCTTAGTTATTGACTTTAACCATCTGGAGAGTAGAATTTGTTAGCTAGCCCTGATACAGAAGAACCTTCTGCTGGTCTTAGTTATTTGTTGCTTTTCCTCAGATATGTTCCATTTTATTCTTGGTAAGGCCATGATATATGATTCATTTCTTGGACCTTTGTAATTTCCGTTTGATTTTTGGGTCAATGCTGATGTTTTGGAAATCAGGTAATTGTTGACAACGTTTTTACATGGTCATCTACATGTACTTGTCTTACTTCTTCAGTTTTTGAATCTCAGTTTCTTGGGTAGAAGGTGTGTTCTATGTGGTCTTTTATGTGACTAATTTTCTGTTTTCTACCTTGCACATTATGATTTCTCTCAGTTTGAGGCCTTCTTCAGAGTATTAATGAACTGTGAGCTTCTCTTATTTTCCCAATTCTTTTAGTCAGTATCAAAAATAAATAGTGCATTATTCATTTGCAATGGGTCTCAGTGATGTAGTTTTTTATTACCCCATGGCAGGATTTTCATCCCCAATAGTCTTCCCTTCAGAAGAAGGGTGCCAGCAGGATCTGATTTTGGCTCTAGCATTTATTTTCTTCTGGTGGTCATTCCTTTCAAAATTACCAGCAAGTAATGTTTGCCCTCATGTTTTGCCTCCCTTATTTACTTCTCATCCATCATCGATACTTCTTTTCAATCTTTCCAAGTGACTGGTGATGAATTGATTAATCAATGCTCATAAATAATTGATTAATCAAAGTTATTGTTTTGGATTAATACTGTTTTCAATTATTACAATAATCAGTTAATTGAAATTATGATTAATTGATTAATGTTATAAAAATACAACAAATTGAAGAGAAGGACCTTTACTGGCAGCACCCACTGCTAACTATCTGGCAACTTAAGTGTTAAATAAAGGCTATCTAATCACTGTCACTCATTCTGAACTGCTGACTAGAGGAAAGACAACTCTCTACCTACTATAGAGTTAACTAAAGTAAATTTTTGTGAAATTTATTTTTTCTTGCATTGTTTTATGTTTCTAACTTTATTTGGTAACTGTATTATTTAGTGTTGTATAAGCAGGCACAGATTTAGGGCAGGGAGTGTAGGGGGTTTGGACCCCCACCAGTTGTTTTTCCAGAAATAATATTCTTTAACTCTCTCGTTATGAGCTCAGCTGAATTTGTGATCCTAAATTGAACTTTATAGTTTCAATGCTATAACTTCTAATATGTTTCGTGTATCTTCATGAAATTTTGCAGTCTTTCAGAAATCATTAAGAGTCATTTGTAGACAAAAAAATATTAGACTTTTTAGTGAAGTATTTTCACTAAAAATATCTCCATGAATATATGGAGTCAAAGTAATCCCATGATTTTCATGTTAAGATTGAAAATACTTTTCTTCATCTGAAAAATCTCAAATATCATTTGTGTAATGTATAAAACCTCCTAAATAAATTTCAGACATTCATTCAGTAAAACTTTAATGTTTATCAGTTATTTTCTTTACCCTAACTCTATATGAGGTTTATCAGTTTGACCAATCTTGTAACCACCAAAAAAAAACAAAATTGAAATAAATCTAAATTACCTTTTCTTTTCTTCCCAGAATGATTTCATATTGTTACATGAAACTACAATTGTTTACCTTAAATAGCTTAATTTAAACTCATAACAGTATACATCTGTTTGTACTTAAATCTTATTGTATTGCTCTTTGAACTGTGTCTAACTAATATTCTTGCCACAGAAGTTGTAAATCACTTAATGAACATGTAGCTCATGATGTTACCAGCTAAGCAGAATTTTTAATGAATCTTGTCACATAGTTAAAAAGCTAGAAAAATTATGATAGTTAAGGTACATTGTCTGCTTTTTGCATGTTATTCTGTGTTCTTTGGTGCATTATTTAATTAAATAAAAATTTTAGTGCAATGGTACCTTTCATTTAAAAAAGTAGGGTTACGTTTCATGTGACTCATCAAATTACATAACACACTAGCTACTACAAATTGGTCACTAGTTTATCTCATGAAAAAGTTTTATTGTTATTATTCTTTATTTTACTTAATCTAACCTTAACTAACCTCAAAGGCTTCTATTATTTTTACATTTTAGTTACTTTTATAATGATAAAACATGGGAAAAAAAGAAATAATGTGCTTACCTCTGTCTTTTTTTTGTTTTTGCTGTCGACTGTTGATGAAACATAACCATACTTTTTTTAAATGAATGGTACCATTGCGCTAAATAATTTTAAATATGTGAAAAGATTCATTAAAAATTCTGCTTAGCTCGTTGATGTGTTTTCTGTAGGAAGAAAGTTTGAACTTGAAGCAAATAAATGTTCTCTGTAAGAAAATATTGTAATATAATATTCACAGATAGATTAAAACCTTGGATTTCTATTGGTTATAAATAATGTAGTATTATGTATCAGAGAGAAGTACTGGCAATTTCAGAAAGAGAGGTGTGAACGGTGAGCATGGCAAGAGGAATCTGATTTTCTATTTTATGGCTCTGTAATCAAATCAGATTGAAGGCTATAAAAATTATGCTTTGCCTGAGATATGACAACATTACAATGAATAATTTATATACTTATTAGAAGGGGGGATAAAAATTAGAGAAGAGGGGGTACTTAGACAGCAAATGCCACAATTCTCATACAAGGGAAATTTTATTCGATATTGCTTTATAAAATTCAGAATTTAAAACTTGTATTAAAATGTTGATTATTAGCTACATTTTTATGCCAGGTTTATTTGTTTACATTGATAAGATTATAGTTTAGTTACATTTTGAATGTAATTCACTACATCCTCATGACATATGCAGAAAAAAATGCCTATAGCAAAAGAGATTATGTGGTATTATCAGCCAAGGATCTAGGGGAGGTATCTGGACTCCTTCAGTTTTATATATTATTTAAGATCTATTTATTAATTTTGTATAAGCAGATGTCTATCTACAGTATCATTATTGTAAATCTGTATTTTTACATTGTGTTATAATTAATAATTTGTGTAATTTTACTCATTAGTGCCAATTAAACTATAAAGATTTTATTTTTAAAATGTCTAGGTGTTATATTTGTAACACCACAAATTTTACATTCCTGAATTTGTGTTCTTGTGGAATTTTATCAGCCTCTGATGCATCTGGAATACTGAACTTTCTGATTGCGGGCCAAACAGTACTGACACTGCAACCCCTTCCCCCAATCTAAAGCAGTATTCTTTATATGTTTTTTCATGCCAGCCTTTTAATGATGTGACAAACTAGAAATGTAAATTCACTAACTGATTTTTCATTATTAGACATTATCTAATTTATATTTTGTTGCTTTCATCACAACTTTGGTCTATATCAATGTCCATGTCATGTTTCTTCTGGCCGCCATCTTCACAGTGACTTCCTGTTCTCAGCTTTCCCAGATGCCTTGAGGCATTTCATCAGCCATGCCGACTGCACAGATTAGTCAAGTCTGTCACTCAACAAACTGCTAGTTAATAATTAAATTCTAATCAAGTTACTTAACATCTAGGCCACTACTTCAAAATCTACTACATTCTCTAAAATAATAAGCCTTTATTCTGAGAGCAGGGCAAAGACAAATAACAGTTTTTGATCACCCCTGGTTACCTTTCAGGACCTGAAAGTTTTTAAACCAAAATACATACATGTATGTACCAAAGAGTTTGACTTGAACACCTTGGGGTACCAAGATTCATATACTAAGCTGTGAAGCAATCTCTGGTCATGTGACCTCTTTGTTCCATACTCTATACACTGTATTCATGTGTCTCTCTAAATTACATTATTGATATGAAGAAAAGTCGTTATTCAACCTTTTGCCCAAAAATCAAAGTTGTATGTTGCATCTGTCAGGAAGTTGTTCTTGGGAGGTCAGATCAATGTAAAATCATTCCATGCAAAGTAAAAAAAGTCATATTTAAAAGAAAGTTGTTATTGGGAGGGGTCATATCCACCAAGGACTACTGTACTGGGTTTTTACTTTGGCTAAATACCTATTTGTCTAATAAACATTATGAATTGTTTATTTCCCTTGGTTACAAACCATTTGAGTAACTACATAATTATAGATACAACACTTAAGGCTCCAAAATTATCGTAAACAATTTATGAACATGTAAAATGATGTTAAATTGTCTAGAAAATGTATACTGCACACAGTATTATTGCAAAAGGTGACTGATAGTGAATAAATCTTTCCTTTTTTCTAAACCAATGTGCAGGCTTTAAACAGCTTTAGACTTTAGAAGTATCCTGTATACCACTGCACATGTGCATGACATTTTGGGCTAAGGTAGGGGTTATATTTGAAAATGTAGATTTTGAAAAGAATATGTTAAAAAGATGCAAGTTTTGAAAGGCTAGCATGACCACAGAATTAATGTTTTTCTATACTTTTGTACATATCAACAACATCATGTTTTTATGTTTATAAAGTTGTTCATTATTAATTGAAGTTTTTCATCCTACTTGTGATGGATTTAAAATACAAAATATCAGTAATTCAATATTTCTATGGCATTATTGTTTTTTTATATATTTCTTACGCTACTTTTGATTTCTACATAAATCATTTTAATGTCTGCAAAGAAGAAATTACTATCGCTATCATTACAAGTTTTCTTCAATTTATAGTCAAGTAGTAAACATTGTGCTGTGATTTTTCTAGAATTGGAGTGAATTTATTTTCACTGAGTTATATATTATCACACGGTAACAACAATGACAAGAATCTTTTATAATTTTATCGCATGAAAATTAAAGACAGTTATGTTTTAACAAAGAACTTGTTTATTTAATAAACTGTATACTAAATTCAGATATTCAAGTTTTTGTAGCAATTATGTGTTCTTTTCTCTAACAACATTGATATTTTAATGAAGAATTAGTTTACTGCATAATAAACATCTCATTTTCTGTAACAGTCCTGTTCTATTTTCTTAACTCTGATTGATTTTGCAGCACCTCTTACTGTACTAACAAAAAATGGTTAAAAGTTAGTAGACTAGAAATATTCTTAAGCCTTCATCCAATCCATAGGCTATTTGCTCATAAAAGTGAAAGCCTATGTTAAGTGTGTTAACTTCACAGTTATAAAGTGATAGTGTGAGCAGGAGTGAACAAGATGTTGATCATTTTGCAAAATAAAAATAAATTAGCTCTGTAGGAACATTTTGGCTATCAGGAAAACTGTCATAATGAATGTGTGTATACACTGTGAAGCAGTGCTGAAATTTAATACCAATATTATGAACACACAAAACCATGCACAACTTCTTCATGATTCAATGTTTAGGGAGATGTGTCAAAGCACAATGGTTAATATTCCAGCTGAATTGATATCTTTATCACGATCATGAAGTATCAGCAACCCTAGTTACAGTACTTCAAGTTCAACATCTGTACAACAATCAATGAAAAGGCAACTATACAAGAGTCTTTTAGCAGCTAAAGCTAAATATCCTAAGGAGAATATGAAGCAGAAAAAGTATTCCCCCATTGGAAACTGTGGAAAAACTGGCTTTATACTCTTGAATCTATTCATCTGAAATACCAAGTGCTGTCAAGGAAAGGTTTAAGTAGGAATCTGGTCCCAAAACTGTACACCAGCATTTAAGAATTTGTTATTGATCAACTTTCTAAGACAAATGATGTGGTCATTACTTTTGACATATGGACCTTTAGAACAAATAACCAGTACCTTGGTTTGACTGTTCATTTCATAAATCAACACTGGGTTTTGAAAAGCTATGTTCTTCAAAACCATGAGTTTCCACCACTTCACATTGCTGAAGTTAAAGCTCAGAATGTTACTCAGTTTCTATAACGTTGGAATATCATGAATGAGGTTAAAGTAATTGTGTCAGACAGTGCTCCCAACTGTGCGAAGTCTGATAATAACATGAATTGAAAGTTAATACTGTGCAGGAATTGACTGAGTGATAGCTCACTGTGAAAAGTTAGCTGAACATTTCCATCAAAGTACTGTTGCCAAATATTGTCTGGTAAACAAGCAAAAACAACTTTGTCTATGTCACTGTGTCAAGCTTGTTACCTACGCTACATCAGTTAAACATCCTCCTATAACCATCTGAAGGTGACTCGGAAATGATAACACAGATTAAGCAGTGCTGCCCTCTATATGCCAATTTTTTTTAGCATTCCACCAGCCTTGACCTTCCATATACCTTACATTCAACTGGTTCAACTGCGTGTAAATTATGTGACAACCCTACACCAATATGAGTGCAACACACACTACTGATGCATATGACTCCCTAATCGATTCTACCAAACTATCATGTCAGGACGTTTTTGGAGTGCTCTTCAATCGTTGTTGTTGTTCAACTTAGTGATTTTTTTTTTTTTTGAAATTATTCCGAAGTGGATATTGTTTTTCTTCTTTGTTTTTCAAAAATTAATGACTTTTCAGATAACTTATTTTCCCAGTTTTTCCGAAGTTCAGGTTACCACTTCGAAGGTAATATCTTCTACTAGCACACTCATACTGGCTACAGGTAGGTGTGACTCTTTTTATTAGACTTATTGGCTATCATCTGCCATGAGATTGATCATTATATAAGTCAACTTGCTTCTGCTGATCTTGCCCCTATTTCTCCTGAATATGCTGAACCTATTCGAGATGACCAGGATTTTGACAGTTTTTTAATCCTCCTTATTTTGCTGTGCCTTCCTATTGCCCCTACTGAAGGATCAACTAGGCCTAATACGGCTTTTGTAGATATTTCTCAGGTATGTTAGGTTTTATCCATTTCCCTGATTTCATATGATCCCCTTCCCTCTTTGTTACAGGATACCTCCTCCCCCTTTCCCTGGATAGTAGGGTTCATGCTAAATGTTTTGTTTCTCAGATGGTTGATGGTGCCAGCCTACCTCGTCCTCCATGGGTTTCAGATCAATTTGCATTGACATACCATCAGGCTCAATGTCAGTTTCTCGATTCTCATCAGTTAGAATCAATTTTGCCCACGTAGGGAGTAGATTCTGATCATCCTGTTCATTTATTCCATGCCCACAGAGCTCCTCAGTGTTTTTTTGAAGGATAACCTCTCCCTGATTACTTCCATGTTGGCACATTTGTCTTCTTCAGTTCTATCCTTACACACACACATGGTTTCTCTGTTGTTGGGATCTCCTGGGGAGGGACGCTGCTTTGTCCCAGTTTTGTATACTACCTATTTATCTCCAGGACTTATTTATGGCCCTTTATCTATATACAAGTGTATGTTTTTGGTAATATTTCTGAGACTTGTGGAGTCGGTGCAACAATAAATTATCCTATTACTGTTTCCTGTCCAGCTCCTTCCTAGCCCTTACCAGTTCCTACCTCCAGGGGTTCCCCATCTCGTGATTTTATTTGATGCAGATGGAAATGTCGCCAACAGTACCGGAGATTACCCAGTGGGCTACAATTCAGTGGCGGGGGCTAGCTTGACCGATTTTATTCCCCTTTTGCAATGTTTTGCCATAGATCTGTGCATTGTTCAGGTATCATCCGAGGGACTTGTCATCCATTTTCTTTCCCCTCCTCCTTTGTCTCAGGTACCCATTTCCTTTCCATTACCTCAGAATCCTACTACCAATCAACATCTGTCCAAGGCAGTTCAAGATCTTCTTTCTCAGCAGGCCATCAAACCTGTCAATCATTCTTCTCCAAGTTTTTATTTCAGGCTGTTTGTGGTACCCAAGGAAACCAGGGACTGGTTGACTGTGATCAATCTGTCCCACCTCAATCAATTTTTGGTTCTACCCTGATTTACCATGGAGTCTTTTCTCACCCTTAGGTTGGCATTTTCTCTGGGTTTGTGGATGACGAAAGTAGACATTGTGAATCCTTACCTGCATGTCCCGATATCTCATCATTTGAGATAGTATTTTTGATTTGTTCATCACAGGGTAGTTTATCAATTTTGTGTCCTGCCCTTCGGGCTTGCTTTGGCCCCATATGTCTTTTGTCAGGTGGTTAAGCCTTTTGCACAATATTTGCATCTTCAGGGTTTGTTCTTGCATCATTACCTGGACAACTGGCTTCTGATAGCTTGTTCCAAACAGGATTCCATCCATCACACTCATCTACTACTCCTGGAGGCAACTCATGTGGGTTGGTTAATCAAATTGGAGAAGTCATTCCTTATACCTACCCAATATCTTTTCCCTTTGGGTGTCTTTTTCAACATTCATCTCAGTCGGGCCCAAACTTCTCTTCTTTGACTTTGTTTTGATGGAACTTTCAGTTCTTCACACCCTTACTGCTCCCTCTCTTAGAGTTCTCAAGGTTCTATTACTTTTGGGGATGTGGTTTTCCATGGAAGCCCTTATCTCCTTGGGTTGAGCACATATGAGGTCTCTTCAGTGGGCTCTGCATGATCAATGAAATCTTGTGCAGGATCCAATTGGAGGTTTCTATTTCACTTCCTCCTTCCCTTGTAGGTGAATTGCATTAGTGGTTGGACAAGGTTCACATGTTGGTGGATGTTCCACTTCCTCCTTCTCGTTCAAATTTATATATTTCCAAAGATACTTCCCTTCAGGGCTGGGGGGGCATGTGTCAATCAGCAGGAATCTTCATGTCAGTGGTCTCCAGCAGAAAGATTTTACCATATGAACATCCTGGAGCTTCTGGCTGTAAATCATGCTTTGGATCATTTTCTTCATCTTTCCAAGAGTCATCAGGTTATTATTTTTACAGTTTTACAGTGGTGGCTTATGTCAATCACCAAGGTGGCACCCTTTCTCATTCCCTTTGTGGTCGAACCTTGGATCTTCTTTTTTGGGACCACATGCACAGTAATCATATCCTTGTGTATCATGTTTCTGGTGCATTCAATCTTGTTGCGGATTGTCTTTCCAATCCCAACAAAATTTATCTGACAGAGTGGGCTCTTGATCCTCTTGCTTTCCAGTGGTTATTTCCTTCAGTGGGATACTCCTCACTTAGATGCATTTTCCACATCCCTCAATACTAAGGTACCTCTGTTTCGGTGTCTGGTTTCTCATCCTTTTGCTCTGGCTGTTAATGTATTCAGTCAAGATTGTACCAACAAATACATGTATGTTTATCCTTTCATCTATCTTCAAGGGTGATTTCGATCATCCACGCCACTCTGTATCAATCCTTCTAATTGCTCCATACTGGCTGGCACAACTGTGATTTCTGTGGCTGCTCTTGCTCCATTCTGCCCCTCCATTAGCTCTTTCTCTTACCCCATCCCTTCTATATCAACCACAGTTACTGGCATATCATCCGTCTTCACACCTGGTTTTTATTTGGTTCCTGAAGAGGAGATCTTATTCCTCCAAGTGGGTAACTTCTTTTTTAGCTTGTTCCATTTGCTCTTCCTCTAGAGATGTTTATCAATGTAAAAGGAACATTTTCTGCTGTTGGTCTTTGGGTCAAGTGTTTTACCATGCTCGACCTACTGTTCCTCATATTACGAATTTCCTCACTTGGCTGTTTGATCAGGGATTCTTCTGTCTCCTCGATTGTGGGTTATCGGGCTGCCTTATTCCACACTTTTCATTTTTCCAGGTAACGTAAAGTTTTTACCTCTTCTACCTTTTCCCTATTGTTACATTCTTTCTAGATTAGTTGTCTGCTTCGACGTGCAGTCCTTCTGGATTGGGCCCGGCATGGCCAGGTGGTTAGGGTGCTCAACTCGAAATCTGTGGATCACGGGTTCGAAACCCCATCCCACCAAACATGCTCGTCCTTTCAGCCATGGGAGCATTATAATGTGATGGTCAATCCCACTATTCGTTGGTAAAAGAGTAGCTGAAGAGTTTGGCAGTGGGTGGTGATGACTAGCTGCCTTCCCTCTAGTCTTACACTGCTAAATTAGAGATGGCTAGCACAGATAACCCTCGTGTAGCTTTGCACAAAATTCAAAAACAAACAAACAAACCTTCCAGATTGGGATGTTTAATGTGGTTCTTCACTGCCTCACTTTGCCTCCATTTGAAAGTATCCTTGTGCTCGATTTTTCACTTATCCCTTAAGACTTATTTCCTTCTCATATTAGCTTGTGGACATTGTCAGTCGGATTTATTTGCCATTGATGTTTCACGTACTGTATATCATTCCACATATATCCTCCTTTGTCTGGATCAAACTTCTTTTCAAAAACTTCGGCAGCTTCTCCTTCTCACTGGTTTCACTTCCTTCCATTTCCCACCATTATCCTTGGTCGGATCTGGATAGACTATTATGATCTGGTTGTCCTCTTTGTTGTTATGTTACCCACCCGGCTTCCTTCCATGGTGCCCATTCTCACCTGTTTATTCATTCACAGACATCCTCTGTTCGTGACCTTTCTCCTTCCACCTTGACCAATTGGGTTCAGCTTTTAATTCAATTGGCTTATTCTTCCTTATTTTCTTCCCATAATTTGTTCCAGGTGTCTTCTTGTCAGATCAGGCACCTTACCTTTTCCTTGGTGTCTCATCTCTGTCATCCCTTTAAGGAAATTCTTCAACCAGGCTTGTGGACTACTTCATATATGTTCATATCTCACTATTTGCATTGGATCATTGTGTCTTCATCCTCGGGTTATCTTTTTCCACCTGTAGCCATTCTTCAGACTTCAGTGAGATTGTGTTGGGTAAGTTATCTTTTGTATATATTATGTTTCACCTAATTCCACACTTGGCAAAGAATATACCTGGTACAGATATGGTGCAGTCTCCCATATATGATCCTCTATGTGAGGATCTACTCTTTTAGGTTGTTCTTCAGATGCTTTTATGTTTTTTTGTCACACTAGTCCATCCACCTATTCATTGTGGAATTCTAGCTATTTATGTGAGCGGAGGTAAGGTACTGTTCGGAAGCTATAAATAACTTTCCTATACTGAAAATATATTTCTGATAGGTACTTAACTCATCTCACACTTCCCACCCTTCCCAAATAGGGGGAGTTCACTTGCATTAGGAGAGTGTATTGCACTCTTATTGGTGGATGCTTGTTGCATGATGATTTACATGCAAGACGCAGTTGAACCAGTTGATTGTAAGATACATGGGAGCATAAGGCTTGTGGCATGCGGAAAAAAAATTTTGCACATAGAGGACAGCATTTAACAAGAATAGCTATTTAGGTGAGAGGAGGTAAGTAGTTATCAGAAATATATTTTCAGCATAGGAAAGTAACTTCTGATTGCAGACTTAAAGATATGCCATTCTTTAATGAATACAAGAAACTGAAATATGATAAAGGCTGAAGTTATTCGACTGTTGAAAACAAATACTCATTTGTTCAGGAGAAAGGAGTAAAGTCAGTCCATTAAAAAAGAAACACCTTCATGTAGTATTAGTGCCCAGGAAGTTCAAGAACTACCAACAAAGCAAAAGTCCACTGCTTGTATGAAGCTCTTGATGTCTATTTACAAGAATAATAAAGTGTCCTATACTACAGAAATCTCCTGAAATTATTGATAAAGAGCAAGTGAATAACTACATGACCACTCACTCTACACATCTACAAGGTGACTCATTTGTGCCCACCACTTAGTAGACTTGCAGTTAAGTATTTGACAGTTCCAGCAATCAGCACCCATACAGAAAGGTTGTTTAATAGTGTAGGTTATTTTCAGCATGCCAAGCGAGCTTCATTGGATCCAGAGAGTGTTAATCTGTTAACTTTCCTTGTTAACTGTTGACTTTTTGTGAGAACTAGTCATTAAAATTTTAACAAATTGATGTTAAATTGTTATTTTGTTAAGTGATGATTTAAGCATTATGGTGTTTCTACTTTTTACTGTATAATTTATGCTTCTTAGTTTCTGTAATTTTAAATAAACTACAAATATTGTTTGTCTACTTAGCATTTTGCGAATGTGTTATGTTTGTAACACCAGATACAACACTTAAGGCCTCAACATTGTCATGCAAATGCTTATAAATATGCAAAACAACAGTGAATTGTCTGGAATAATAAGTTTGGAAAAGTATACATACTACATAGTATTGTTGCAAAAGGTTACTGATAACTGAAAAAATATTTTATTGTTTCTAAATTTTAAACATTAAAGTTGCTTTGCCTGTATAACACATTTTCAAGTATCAAACTGAGGATTAAAAAGTAACTTAATGCGAAATTATTGTGCCTGAAGTTTTAAGATAGAGTTTTCTCTGGTTTTTGATATTTTTTTAAATTTAATAACATTTTTGAGACACAAATTATAAGGTAAATTTTATGTTATTTCTAAATATATTTTAATAATTCTAACCCAAAAGTATGTTAGGATCAATATTTTTCATTTTCTGACATTTATTTATTTATGTGTGAAGAAAAAAAATTAATGTTTTTGTTTCTATGTAGCTGCAGATAGTTTTGCCTGTGAACAAAACAACTCGCTTGTCAATTTTTTTTATTTATTTTTTTTATTTTTCTTGATTTTCAAGAGCTTCCCTTGTCCTGATCTTATCATGCTTCAACTGCTTGTAGAATATGTATGCACAGTTGCTGTTGTATCAAATGGGCCTTTCTGACTTGCTAAATGATTCTTCCGTTCTGGAAGAATGTCCTACCTGACTCAAATCATTGAAGATGCTTACAGCTCTGTTTATGTGTAACACTGTAATTGTTGGTTCATTACTCTGACCAATACTGTGATTTGGCTGCTTGTAACTATCAGTTCATTACTGACATGTAATTTTTTTTTTTACTTCTGATCCAATTACTTCCTACAAATTCTAGATCAGGAAGTCTCAAATCACCTTCTCAAAGGAGCAGTTAAAATAGTTCATCATACTTAGTGAAAAAAACCACAGTAAATGGAACAAACTCTCAGAAGTCATTATGGTAGAGAAACTTGTTTTGACACTTTCGTGCATCCTCTTCAGTCTCATGTTGTCTTCAGGCACAAGGTAATATGAGACTGAAGAAGATGCATGAATGTTTCTAAATTATTTTCTCTAATAGCACAACTTTTGGCAGTTTATTCTATTTACTATGGTTTTTTACTAACTGCTATACACTATATTGTGTTCTTTTATTACTAATTTATCATGCTTCTCCAGATTCTTACACCTATCCCTTTGTGGTTTTAACTGTATCAGGAAATTGGATTCCTGCTTCAGCTTGTCTACTCTTGGAGACACCTCCTTTTAGGATGTAATCTTTAAGTTGTTTTTAAAATTTTTGTCATTGTGTCTATTCTAGAAGAAGGGTTATCTTCATATCTCTTTTCATACATTAACATATCATTTCTTCTTTTTGCCTTTGGGGATTGTTTGACATTGGTTCCAAGTGTGTTTTCTGTTGAGTAATTTAGTTTTTCTGGCCTTCATTCAATCAACATCAATTTTTACTTTTATGTGGATGATTGGTATATTCTAACTCTCTCTCATCCATTAAGTATTTTACTCAATCTTAGTTGACTACCTAGCTAACTACATTATTTGGATGAATGATCAATAACTTCCCATCCCATTTAACTCCAACGCTGTGATGTTGGTGTTTTCCCCAACCCTTGTTTCTGTGAAGCTACACATGACAATATTTACTATCATTCTGAATTTACTAAGTGTATCTTCATGAAATGTGGTAAACTTTTAGCAAACATGAAAGTCTTTTGTACACAAAAAATCAGATTTTCTAAAAAATACTTTTACTAAAGATTTGTCTGTGAATTTACAAGGTCAATATGATTGATGTACTGACTAGCTTGAGTACAAAGTGATTTTCATGTTTAGAATAAAAATCCTGTTTTTGACTTACAGCTTTCATATTTCGCTTGAATAACCTTTAGAATCTCCTAAATAAATAGTTTTTGTGAAACTTCATATTTTGTCTCTTATTTTCTCAAACTTAACATGAACTGTCGTGAAATCACCAGAAGCTAAAGTTGAAAAATATGCAATAAACTCAAGGTACATTTTTCTTTTTTCTAAAATTACAGTAGATTGTAACAGACAATTATAATTACTTATCCTTAAAAATTATAGTATTTCCACAAAGACTTATTTAATGTTCTTGCTCTTTGAACTTTGGCTAATTACTAAACTAGAGGTAACAAAGTAGTAAATCATCTGGCAGGTGCATATCTCAAGTAACAATAAACAAACGTATCAAATTATGTAATGCACAAACATACCTGGCTGAGAATTAAATTGTTTTGTTATTTATTTTTTCTTATCTGAACTAACAGGTTTCTGGTTTTTACATTTTAGTTACTACTATAACAATAAATAAAAAAATATACATAGAAAACAAGAAATTTAATACTTTTGTCTGACCTCTTCTTTTTTATTCACTTTCAGCCCCTAATATAACTTATCCCTACATTTTTGTAATGATGATTGTACTGTGTTAAATAATTTATATTTAAATGATTTAAAATGGCATTTGTGTAAAACATCTATTTACAATTAAAAGAAATACAACATTAAAATCATTACACAATATGTAGTTATTCAAAATAGACTTACCCTAAAAAAGGTTCTACTTATGTTTCAGTGTCCTGTGACACCATTTTCTTTAATAACACTCAATTTATATAACATTAAGCATAAATTCAGTATAATTTTGATAGTTTCTTTATATTATCTTTACTGATGCTTAGCAAACTGCCTACGGACTGCTGTTATCATCACCATTCTCATCCAAGTCTGCCTCATCCTTCTCCTCATATTTCATATTAGTGCACCAAGATCCAGAACATTTCAGGCTGTGTTTTTGACATGCACACCTCAAATTCCTATTCAGTGTTGCAGTTGCACCTGGTGAAACATATGAGTTGCTCAGGTGCTGATAGTGCATCATTCATCACAGGGATTAGATGTCCACTTGATCTCCAGCCCCAATCTTCAGGTGAGAGTTCCTGACCCTTCCATTGTTGGACCTGATGGTACACACATAAGTTAAGGTATTTGGCTGCAGCAGAAGTGGGAGGTAGACTTTGAGGCTGAACATAGGAACCCTTTGTAGAAATATTTTCACAGAATCATTTGCGGCCCAGGTAATCAAGTCCATTGGTACATTTGCCATTTATACAGGCAGACTAAAGCTCTCTTTCCCAGCTGTTATATCATCATACTTAGAAGCAGAGCTGGTTTGAAATACCTTGACACATTCCTGAAATTTATGGTTGGTAAGAAATTTCTTTGAAGAAGTTCCTATCTCAATTCTGTAGAAATGCGACATGGTGTCACACCCTAAGATGGCATGTAAGAAGAGAACACTGCTGCAAACTTCATGACTTAACTGTTCCTTTACTGCTTCCTGTTCCACACTCTTAGACTTTTTAATGGACTTCGTGATTCAGGCTAAAAGAACAAATCATGTGTGGCCATGTTAGGTGTCGTAGCATAGTAAAATAAGTATGTTGGTATCATCACCAACAAGTACTTTGTTTTCATTGCAGACTCTACAGCTATCTGTACAATAAGTAGATCATCATCTTCCTGTGCAGGATATGTCTGGCAGTTACTCATCTGGAGATATTTACTGAGCATGTTGGTGACCAGCTGTTTGTTTGTATTGTTGACCAAGAAAAATTCTGTCATTATTGTAATCTTCATCTTGTAATCAAATAGCACAGATGCTGCAACTTTACTGCCTGCTCGTCCTTTGTGAGCCATGTCTTTATTTGATGTTTCATTATGTTTTGTATACTTTGCTCAGCACTAAAGGGGTTTCAGTCTTCAAGAGCTCTGAGAATTGTGTGTCCATGTCCATCATTTCACATGCTTGCCTAGCCTTGGTTAGGTCCTTGTTCATACCTGTTAGCTCTTGAATATATTTGTTCACCTGAGTACATGCTGGCATGGAAAGAAGCCATGTGGTATGTTGTTTCTCTGTCATCCCACACCCTCTTGTGAGACCATCAAAACGTGTTTGTATTAGGTCAGTAAGATTATTTATTGTGACTTGTTCATCATTATTATCCTCAAAATACCCTGCTACCTTCAGGAAAGCATTAGTTTGTTTCTCATTACATGGCAATCCATATTTTGTCCTTTTGCACACATTCTTGTCAGTCTCATGAATTTTAAGGATTTGCTTCATTGTGTGGTAATTGACATTGCATGCCTAGTGGTAAACAGCACCAGTAGTAGAGAAATCATGAACAGATATAAGTCTAGCTTGTATAGTGCTAGCCCATTTATCTTGCTGCTCATTGCAAATGCCTAGTATTCTATCCTTGAATCCAATTGTTGTAACATTGGAAACATGAGGTGTTTTTTCTCTTACCCTCAATGATGGCTGGTATGACACAGAAGAAACAGTCCATGTTAAACTTGAAACTTTCTTCTGATGATTGAAAACACATCTCTGAGTATCTGTCGCAGCATTATCTTTTTCTTTTGTAAAGCTCTAAATATTCATTGTGAGTTACAATAATTGTGACAGTAATCCTGGTGGACCTGTTGGCCAGGCCTAGTGTATATGCCATCATTTCATTCTCCAATTGCACAATTAATAACTACACTTCCCTTTTCACAAAGACTAACTACTGCAGATTTTCCTTCATCTAGTGTCTTTTTAGATATGACACAGTATGCTGGAGCCTCAATCTTTTGAATTATACACATCAATCTAAAGTATGTAAATATACAACACAGTTAACATATACTTAATCTTATGATACATTCTTACATGCACTGGTCATTTTTACATATTGTAACAAGAGCATTGAGACAATACAAAGACACTCGGCCCTTGGGTGGAAATAACCAACCATTGAATATTCATAACTCCACTTTAGTACAGTATCCTAAGTTGGTACATGCTAACTTGAAATTCCACATTTATACAGCATTTCAAATTGATGTATGTGGTTATACAAACACAGAGAGAAACAGACAGCAGAAATGCAATGCTCAGAACCTAGCAACAGGCCTAGTGTAAATAAACATATGAGATGCTATGAAATGCGATGTATTATGAAATATATTACTTCAGGTGACAATTTATTATGAGGCATATGTAAAGATTGTAAAATTATATTTTAATTACTAAAAATTGATGTTGTTGAGAAACATTTTATATCCATTTGTGCACAACTCTATTTTTGGGGCTTTTAACGTGTTTAAATGAAGAAAATCAAAATACTGATTTTTCAGGAAATGGTTTTAATTTGATTCCCTAAGACTTAATATGTTGTAATGACAAGCTTGCTGGGTTCAAGACAACTTAAAATGCTTTTGTTGCAATTAGTGGTAAACTTTTATAAAGTTTGGCCTGCAATATACCCAATGGCAACTCATTCCATAAACTCATTCCAGTTTGTAAATAATTCCAAGGTCCAGTGTACAGTTTCAATGTCCTAACTTCTTCACTTACAGAGATATCAGTACATTTTCTCAACCAACAACAAAAGCTTTGCCCATCTAACTTTAAGGGCCCAGTGGTTAGGGTGCTCAACTTGCAAATTGAGGGTCATAGGTTCAAACCCCTGTCCCCAAATATGCTTGCTTTTTCAGCTGTGGAGGTGTTATAATCTGATGGTCAACACCACTATTTGTTGGTAAAAGAGTATCCCAAGAGTTGGTGTTGGGTGGTGTTGAGTAGATACCTTCCATCTAGTCTATCATTGCTAAATTAGGGATGGCTAGTGCAGATAGTTCCTATGTAGCTTTGCATGAAATTCAAAATGAACCAAGTCTTAACTTTAAAGGAAGTGTTCAAAACCATGTCATCTTATTTGATGTTTATAACCAACAGAAAGAGCTTATTTTCAGTTTCAAACTTGTAATTGTCCTTTTGAAATTGCAATAAATGTCAGACTAGAGGTCTTGACTGTATGATGTCATGAAAAGCAAAGTTGTCGCCCATAGGAATTGTTCTTTTTTTTTTTATCTTTGAAAGGCAAATAAATTATGATTGTTTTTCAAATATTATTCTAGTGTATTATGTATTATTTATGTTTTGGAAAGCATGTTTGAAAGGTGCACATTTATTTTATTTTATTTTTTGTTGTTTTTTCTTTTCACAAAAGAAGTTTGAGAAAATTTGAAAAAGGCTTAGCTAGCTAAGCGATAAGTATAAAGACCTCATGCATGCAGCAGGTGAGTGTATGGGAATCTGCTAATGTCTTCCCACTGTGGTACAGTGCTTTTTAGGGATGAATAAACTAGACAATAAAATTAAAAAATAAACTATATGTGAAAATGTAAGCAGTGGAAATTGTGAATAATGTAAACTCAAGATGTGGCAACAAATTATGTATTGAAAGAAGAAGAAAAGATATGTTCATTTTATTTCAGAATTTTCAAAATTGATGATTCAGCTACAGTTATTATTAGGGTAGAGAAAATATAAACTTTTACCTTAAAAAACTTTTGATATTTATTTAGGAGGTTCTAGCAGTTATGCAAATCAAATATGAAAACTGCACTCAAATCGAGTCAATAAAGGTTTCAGATATTCACAGACAAATTTTTATGATAAATACCTTATTAAAATTTTAATTTTTTTACACAACAGACTTGTAAATTTTACTAAAATCTGGACAAATTTCATAAACATACACTATAAATTAAAGAATTCTAGTATGTGCAGTGTCATGATTTTCAGAGTCAGTCAGAATGATTGGTTTTTGAGCCTACCCAATGCTTAGAGGGTTAAACGTTGAAAAATGACAAAATTTTTGTTTTTGTAATGTGTCTGTGGGCTTGAACTGCACACTGTGTATTTTCTTTTTTTTCTTCCTCATTGCTGTCTTGGCTTACAATATTGCCAGCTAGTAAACTGTGTAGGATTACAAAGAAACTCATGTATTTCTCAAACTTCTAGAGGTTATATAAGTGGATCTATGATTTTACTGGATAAACTCACATTCTAACTTTACTACTTTTGAAAAAGATATCTGACTGATTGACCCACAGTTGAATGGTGAATACATTAGCATTAGGAATAGTTTCCCAAAACATTAAGGACCTGATAATTATATTTTTTAATAACAAGTTTCTGGTGATATTTTTGTTTTTGGTAATACTGGAATTATGTTATATTATTTAATTTTTTATAGAAAGCTACAAAAAGTTTTCTGTACAATAAGAATTTTGGAAAAAATATTTAAGTTGGCAATTCCATAGGCCTATTAAATTGCACAGTAATATTGTTTGCAAGTCATTATAAATTTTTTGGAATGTGTTTTTTACTTGGTTAGGTAATTGTTTCAATGAGGGAAAAAGCTCTCATAAATACACCATAAATATAAATATGTTAGTGAATATAAAACAAGTTAAAATTGGTTCAGTATATAAAATATAACATTTTGATCAATAAAAAATAATAAAAATTCCAATTTTATTTGTATAAACTTGAATTTGCTATATGTGGAACAATACATTTATTTCAATACAACATTTCATCTCTAACAGTGAGACATGATCAAGTATAACAGTCAAATTATGAATATATCTAATCAACTAATTGTGTTTATGGTGAAACTAGCTCCATATTTTTTTAATGAAATTAACATGATACAAACAAATGGTGCTTCTGATGTTTTATTTATGTTAGATATAGTAGAAATTGAGAAGAAATAAACAAATTAGATGTAAAAACTAAAATTGGGACTAAACCAAGAACCAGCATTAAATGTTTTCTACTGAAGTATGGCATTGATACAGCATATAAATAGAATGTTTAGGCTGAAAAAGTTCTGTATTGGAGAAACAGGTGGGAAAATAACTAAATGAAGGGAACAGGAAAAATAGTCAAATATAAATGAACGTGTGATTGAAAAACAACACGCAATATGTGTTAAGGTATTGAATATAAGAAAAAAACACAAATTGGAAGCACTACAAAACAAACAATTAAAAAAGAAAAGTTATTACCAATATTTCTAAGAATAAAAAAAAAGAAAGTTGTAAAATTTAAAATTTAGTAAAGGTTACTAAAGAACAAATAATTAAAAAGACCTCACTAAGCAAAATCATCTAACAAATAGTAATAATCACAAAAGATGACAATGGCACTACTGTTATGCTACTACAAAAAATGGAATATGAAGAAAAAATCTAAGAAATCACTGAAAATTCTACAAAATTTGAAAAAGCAAAGCAGGACTAATTAAATATGGAAACTAAACTAAACATATGTTGAAAACAAAAGTCAAAAACTTGATCAGCGTTGATATTTATTTACTTCTAAGAAATAAAGGCAGAAGAATACCACTACTGTAATGAGCATGAAAAACACAAAGAATCGTTCTCAATGACACCAATCCTATCAACATATAACAACTTCAATTATTATTTATGCAAATGTTTAACTTGATTTCTTAAACAATACACAAGAAATGAGAAAGCAGCCATATACAACTCCTATGAAGTAAACAAACAAACTGAAAAAGAAAACCCTAATAGCATTATGTATAGCCTTGATATAGAATCAGTGTACATTCAAACACCTGTAAAAGAAGCCATTTAAATTGCACTAAATAAAATATGCAATTATGAAAACAGATATATAAATATGCATTTAGAAAATATGAAGTAACTGTTGGAATGAGAGATTAACAATTGTTTTTTTATTTGAATAATAGAAGAAGTTTAGGAATAGAAAGTCCAAAGCCCATCATCTCCATTATTAACAACACTTATAGAAATAAAGGCCATTAAAACAGCTGTGTTTCCATTGCATTTTTGGTTAGATAAGTTGATGATATCCTGTGTAGCTTTAAAGGAGAAGAAAAAGTGATGTAGTTTTTTTGGACACAACATAAAGGCATAAAATTTACAATAGAGAAAGAAAAATGATTGTATAAATTTCCTTAGCGTGAACATACAGCAAAAATAAACATTCAATTTTAAAATTTAACAAAAGGTTCCCATGATGGAACTTGTATAAACTGGTTTTTTGCATAAAATAAAAATCTAAAAATTGGAACATTAAAAGGATGTGTTATAACAGCACTTAAATTATGTACCAATGGAAATATTGGAAAATAAAGTTCAAAAGATAAGAGAATACTTCAAAACAAAAAAATTATGCCCCCACAAACTTATGACATAATCAAGAAAATGACAAACCAAATAAAATAGACAAGAACAAGAGAACTGATCAAAATACTTAAGAAAATAATGTAGTTATGGATTAATACTATTTGTAGGAGTTGTTAGTGAAAAAAATCAATTAGCTTATGGTAGAAATTAAAATCTTAACTAAATCAAAACTGAACAGTTTCTACTTAAGTTGTATAAAAATGAAAAATATGGCAAAGGTGCACTTTATAAAATAGAATGTTTAGACTGCAAAATATATATATATTCTATATATTAGAAACAGGTAGGAAATGAAAAGTCAAATATAAATGAACATATGATTGAAAAACAACACAAAGTGAATTTTAAAAAGGTTAAGATATTGAATGTATTAAGTTAATTACATTAAAAAACAGTTTAGCAAAGTGAAATTTCTCTTTAGTAAATCCTTGTTGGTTCTGTGCTATGATGTTGTATTTCACTAAATGATTTTATAAACTTTCTTTTGTCAGACTGTCTAGAAATTTTCCTGCTACAAAAGTAAGACTTAACTGTCACATTATTTCCAGGGGCATTGATAAACCTCCTTTAAAAAATAAGAATAAAAGTAACAACTCTCCAATCTTCAATCACCTTATTTACTCAAAAAGAAGGTTTGTATCTGATGTTTGACCTCATTTGGAACTGATGGAAAATTATTGTCTGGTTCATTATATATACTTAATCCCTTATTTTTTATACTTTTCATTAGTGGATCAATATCTGTGTAATTCAGGTCATTTCCATAGAATGTTCAAGGTCAGAAACATCAGTAGTATCCCCTCTTGTAAAAACAAATGAGAAGAAAATATTTAAAAGCTAATCCATCTTGTTGTATCTAACAAAATCCTCACTATCATCATCCTTTAGGCCCAATCACTATTTTAAAATTTTGCTTACATGTAGCATACATGAAATAATCCTTACTATTAATTTTAATATTATTAGCCAACTGTTTCACATAGACCCTTTATGTTTTATTAATTTATATTTTAACCAAATTTCTAGATTTCATATAGTTCTATAAATCTTTAATCCTATGTATGTATGTACAAATTTTTTTTCCTTTTTATGCCCATAGTAATCCTATTAGGTTTGATATTTCCTCCCTTTTTTTAGGAAAATTCCTATCGTGAAATAACCCTTTCTGGATTGGAGGGGGTGTCACTGATGTCCCTGGAATTTTCTTCCTTACAGTGGAAGTACTTAAATCAAATTGCATGAAGCATAGAATAAATTTATTATTCTTACCTAGAATTGAAAAATATAATTCATGTAATTTCATTTAGTTTTTCTGTCATTTTTGTATCGTAATATTTCAAAGGTTTTGTTGTAAGACACTGTTTTGAAATTTTTTAAATACATTAATTCTAGAATTTCAATATTTTGTTTTTGTTCATTTTGTATATACCCTTTCAGTTTAATTGATATTCACTAACATGTTTCTTTGACATTTTATTTTCCTGATTGCTCTAGATGACACTTTTGGCTATAAATCATAAACATGATAAAACTGACAAAGATTTATCAGTAATGCATGTTTTGACCTTTCTTAATTGTATCAGTAGGAAATAGTATTTCTGCTGGCAATATTCATGGTTGATATTAATCTATATATAATAAATATAGTTTATTTTCAATGAATAACTTGTTATTTATTTGCATTATTTGAATATGGTAGTAATAATATGCAATAAATGAGGATTTGAGTCAACAGAGTATTTTGCATTCACCTACCTTACCTACTATATGTTATTAAGCCACCTGATGTATTGTCAGAAAAATTTTGTAACTTTTAAACAAGTATAATTTAACACAAAAAGATTCTCAGGAATGAAAATAACTTCTAAAGAAATTTAAAAATATCCTGTCTTTTTATGGTTTGTTCCTAATTTTTCTAGTTGTCCTATTAGATTGTTTTTCTTCAATTAGGGAACTATGCCTTGTCATTCTATCATGAAATCATAATTACTTCTAACACTATTTTATTCACTGTACATTGACTAAATAGATAATAATCTGCCTTTTCCATTGGCACTTATCTCCTGAAATCAGAACAGACACTGCCGACATCTGGCCGAAAATTCAGATTTACCCATCGGATGGTGACAGTGTCCAATAAAATTTGTCTTTTTTTTTTTTTGGCTGAAAGCTAACTCAAGCCATGTTATTATCCACAAAATTAAGGAAATTAAAGATTGATAAAGTATGGTGATATTTATTAGGAAATCATGAAAATAATTATGGCACAATACGCAAAAATTATGGGTTGAGAGAGTTAATCTTGCTTGTTGCCAATTTCAAAGCTGAACTTCATATGCTGTATGATCATACACAACTCACAAAAATTAAAGGATAAAGAGGTTTCTTGAAATTTGTTTATTTTTAGGTTATTAATTTTTTCAAATTTAGCATGCTTATTTTAGAGAATTACACCAATCCAAATTAGGGTTTTCAAGTTTATGCACCAGTGATTCCTTATATTGTAGACTTTTATGAGAAAATACCCAAATTCTGCAAAGAAAAAGGCTAATTTTGGTTGATTTGGAAACATGCTCATTGTTGAGATAATGCTAGTTTTATGCATTTATTTGCTGGTATTGACTTTTGCAAAGTATGTACAAGCTGTTAGAAATCAATTGATTGAAACTGAAGTTTGCAGATCCATCATACTGCTATAGGAAGGCTGCACCAAGACTAAGGTGGAACAGGTCACGGGGTATCACAGTGGTCATTAAATTATGGTGCAGATACCAGGACACAGGAGGATACACCAGAAAATGAGGCCAGGTATACAGATGCAGTAGACTGTTGATATCTGCAAAATTTAGTAGCACTAGGGGCCTCAGGAATGAGCAACAGCAAGCCATTGGAGTGCGTGTATTGTGCTCAACAGTCAGAAACAGGCTCCATGAGGCTGAGCTGAAGTCCAGGATTCCAGTTAAAGCCCCTGTAAAAGCCCTAAGGTGCCAAACCCCCCCTAATGACATTCAACCACGAAAATGTCACCTGGACCCCCTCAGCAATGGATACCTAGAGATGAGACTAGGTTCTATGTATCTTAGAATGATTGACATGTGAGGATCTGAAAACATGAAGGAGAGCAATATTTGGCCTGTAACATGTCCACCATAATGACTTTGGGGGTGGCTTAATCATGGTCTGAGGTGGAATCTGCATGCAGAGGCATACATACCTCTATTTGATGGATGGTGGTCCCCTGACAGCAAGACCTTACATGGATGAGATCCTGCTTCCATTTGTTTGCCCTTTTCCTTGTGCTTAAATCTTTAAATTTGATATGCAGGTGTGCACCCACCACCTGAAAGGTGCTTTAGAGTCCAGATAGGATTAAAAACACTATTAACTCATCATCCCAATTGACTAATGATGAGTCTTGTCTTGTGGCTGAAAATTGGATTTCTGATTATTGGGAAATAACATTTTCTTGAACTCGAAATGTAGCAAAATATCAAACATGTTTGTGCAATAAACACTTCCGCAAATATTCTTCACATTTCAACTATTGCACCAAAACATTCATAAGTGATGAAATCCACAATAGCGCCTCCTCTGGTTTAGTTTCCTGACCATTTGTTGTAGAAACCCATCTTGAATTACTTCAAGAAACATCTGTTCTTCAATATTGGACTACTTACTGTCGCAATTTGTGTTTATAATTAGTTTGTTAGTATTATTGCATCAGTATTTTTTTTCATAACAACCCTGTTGTGATCTTTGTTATCAGGTAGCCTATAACAGTTACCAACTTAAATGTTTTCTACCCTTGAAACCTCTGATTGTAACACACGTAGATTCAACCTCATGACTGCAATTAATTTTATATTCAGTCTCAACAAGCTACAGCTGATCTTTTGCACAGAAACCTTTTCCTGCTTTATCATCCAACCTTATATGGATATTATCTAACGAGTTTAGAAATACACAAGTGTTTCGATTTCTTGGCTGAGGCCTTTGTCAATATCAAAGATCAGTACCCTCCAACTCACAACTCCAGGCTATTGCAGTATGCAGTTGATTTTTTGTCAGATCTATCACCACCGCATGAAATACCTCTCAAAAAAATTTTTGCTGTTTTGTTTAACTCGCCTATCATTCTTTTTAACAGATTACCATGCTCCTTTGTGACTCATGCCCTTTTAGGGTCCTATTTGGTTCAGTCTGAACTTGGAGATTATGATCCAGTAGAACATGGAATGGACTATCTTTCTGAGTTTCGATTTGCTCCAAGTCAGACTCCAGAGTTGGAGGAAAAGGTCATTGAACTTCACAGACAACACAAGTAGGAACCCATTTTAAATAATATTTTGATGTAAAAACTTACTTTTAAGTCGCTAATCTTTCAGTAGTTTTTGTTAATATAGAATTAAAGATATTGGGTAATAAAAGAAAAAACTGCAATACTTTTTGATGAAGCTGTGCATTAAGTTTAGTTTATAATAATTACATATATTTAAATTATGCAAACTTATGGTATTTTTCTTGCTTTTGGAAAGGTTTAGTAATAATTTGTTTACTATTCTGAAAATTTTACACCATATTTCAAAATTGTACTGTATTTTGGGAAAAATAATTGCAGATATTTTAACACAGATAAAATGTGTTTGAACTGTTATAGAAAGTATACTATGGATTGGCATAATTGTAGTTTATTTGTTTTTTTAAAACATGTTACAGAGGTCAAACTCCAGCTGAAGCAGAACTTCATTACTTGGAAAATGCTAAGAAGCTAGCTATGTATGGTGTTGATCTTCACCAAGCCAAGGATTCTGAAGGTGTAGACATAATGCTTGGTGTCTGTAGTTCTGGTCTTCTGGTGTACAGAGATCGGCTAAGAATCAACCGATTTGCTTGGCCCAAAATTCTTAAGATTTCTTACAAAAGAAATAATTTTTACATCAAAATTCGACCTGGAGAGGTAAACTTGGGAGTTAATGTTACAAATAGAAGAAGAAAAAACTATATGTAAAAGTGACCATTTAAAATATTTATCTGAATAAAGACTGAGAATATACTTGATGTATTTTACTGTTAAACATTTATATGTCAGTTGACAAAATATCATGGTTGTTTTAAATTTGAAGTTTTGATGATTTGATAAAGGATTAAAATTGGGTTTTGAAATGAGTGCTCCAGTGTAGAACTTTTCTATTATCATTGGAAGAGATGTAATTTTGCCTGTTTTAGGCTTTTAAGTTCACAGTTTCATAGATATTTAAATACTAAATTTTTAATAGTAAATTTTTATATAACAGTTTTAAGAGATTCTAAATTTAAAGTTTATTTTTTGTCATTGGTGTTTGTACTTACTGTCAGTCATCCAGCAGTTTTATTTACATGAAATGTTTTTTAACATAGGCTTGATGCATTTTCGTTTTGTACTGTTGACTTATCTTCAGTGTTTATTAAGAAAACTATTAATTATCATAAACATCAGTGTTATATTGAATTTAATATATTGCTTAGTAACCTTTTGTGAATATTCTAGATTTTTAATATCCAGTCTGGTTTACAGTTTTATTTATTGTGTTATAATTTAGTAATATCATTTGTATGATTTATGGATTATGTGACTAGACCAGTTTATCTTATTAGAGCATTGTTTAATATGCTTGTAGTTTATATTTTAACTTTTATCTTTAGTCACTTCTTTGATTTATAGTTTTCTGTAGCAACAAATTCATTGCTAAATTGTTTTGATTAAGCTGTGCCATGTCTTTTGATAAGCAGATTCCCTTCCATACATATGGTATTCATGGTTGAACTGCTTCTAATGTATATTCATTGGGAAATTTTCTAGAAATGTAATTTAAACTATTTTTGTTTAGAATATAATGTGTATGCTTTTCAAGGAAAAAGACCATATTATAATTTAAGACAGTTAATGGTTGCCAATCGTTTTAACTTTTTTTTTTAGTTTGAGCAGTTTGAAAGTACAATTGGGTTCAAATTAGCCAATCACAGAGCAGCTAAAAGACTGTGGAAAGTCTGTGTAGAACATCACACATTTTTCAGGTAGAGATAGTTTCCATGCTGTTTACAAAACACCTCTAGAATTAGAAAAAAGTACACACTACAGTTTTTTTTTTACTTTTAGAGAAATATTTAGTTTACAAGTTTCACTAAATTTTAGCTAAGATTTTATTTCTAATACCACCATATTATTCCAGTTATATAGCTAAATATTTAACTGTTTTTTTTCTGATTTAATATTTTTGCTATGTAATTTTTTTAATATTTTTTAATTGATCTTGTATCAGTTATTATAGTTTGCTTTTAGGTGCATTAACTCTCTCAACACAGGACCTCTTTTTACTCATTTAAAGTCATAATGGTTTTGATACTACTAACTTTTAAAGTAGTGCGTATATTTTCACAAAATTTGACAGACTTTCAGTAAACACTGTCTTTCACATACAAAAAAATCATTTTTTAGTGAAGTATTTTTAATAAACTAAAAAAAATGTGTGTGTAAATATATCGAGTATCTTTTTTACTAGTCTGTGTACAAAGTGATTTTCATCTTCAGATTAAAAATGCATTTCTTCATCTGAAAAAATCTTAAATTACATTTATGTAAAAACTCCTAAATACATTTCAAATGTCTGTTTTCAGTAAAAGTATATATTTTATCTGTTATTTTCTCTACCCTCACTCTGTACATGGTCGGTCAATTTGACAGACCTCATAACCACCCAAAACAAAATTAAAATAAATCTAAATTATTCTTTTTTTCTTTCTAGAATGGCTTCAAATGGCTTATCCTAAGTAGCTTTAAAATTGTAACAGTATACATCTATTTATATTTAAATTTTATTGTTTTATTGCCCTTGAACCAAGTCTAACTAATACTATTCATGCAATTATAAGTTGTAAGTCAATTGGGGAATGTGGAGCTCACATTACATTACCCACAAGCTACTCCGAGCTGCTCGTGTGCGTGCCTCGTGAAACATTTCTATTCTATTAATATTATTATTCATTTTA
Organism: Limulus polyphemus; assembly: GCF_000517525.1. Lineage (NCBI taxonomy): Eukaryota > Metazoa > Arthropoda > Merostomata > Xiphosura > Limulidae > Limulus > Limulus polyphemus. The sequence goes on from NW_013666131.1 coordinate 332,084, forward strand.
CCTAATCTAACCTTAAATAACTTCCCTATTTTTACTAATGCGCTAAATAATTTTTATTTAATTAAATAATCACTAAAGAGCATAGAATAATAACATGCAAAAAGCAGACAATTTCCCCTAACTATCACAATTTTTCTGGCTTTCTCACTATATGACAAGAACTGTTACAAATTCATCCGTGGGAACGAAGTTTGTACTAACTGAGAAAATGACAATTCTCTGTTCAGAGAACAATGGAATATAATACATCATTTGATATGAAAACCTTGGCTTTTTATTGGCTCTACATAATATAGTATTAAGAGTAAGAGAGAACTATTAACAAATCCTGAAAGAGAGGATGTGACAGGTGGGTATAGCAAGAGGTGTCTGATTTTCTATTTGATGGCTCTGTAACCAAACAAGATTGAAGGCTATAAAAATTATGATTTGTGTAATCGATGACAATTTTACAATGAGTAATTTACATTAAATTTCATACTTATTGGAGGAGTGTTGAATATAATAGAGAAGAGGGGATTCCTAGAGAAACTTTGTCACATTTCTCACACTAGGGGAAATTCAGAATTTTTTTATATATTGATTTATAAAATTAAGAACTTAAACTTTATATACTATTAAATACTATGGATTATTAGCTACAATTTTACGATATACTAACTGGTATAATATAAGCAAAAAGTTCTTTAATTATATTTTAAATGTAAGTCACTAAAACCTCATAAATGATGCCTGGACAGATAGGGTTAAGTCATAATCATGTACGCAAATTAAAATGAGCAAGCATAAAATAAATTAGAAATGTGGTATGATTTATCTTCTTTTTTCATATGATATTAATGTAAAAAATACATTAGTCTGTACATTTTTCCTCAAATTATTTTAAACATGTTTTAAGTTACTCTTCTGTTGTTACTGTTAACAGGTTGATGCATCCAGAGGCACCACCTAAACAGAGTTTGTTTGTGCCTCGTTTTGGGTCCAAGTTTCGCTATTCAGGAAGAACACAATATCAAACTCGAAAAGCAAGCACCATGATTGATCGACCTCCTCCTCACTTTGAAAGAACTCTAAGCAACAAACGGTTTTCATCACGAAGCATGGATGGTAAGTCTATTTGATGATGTATCTTTTGTCAAAACACTGGATAAACTTATACAAGTACAGAAAAATAATTTCCACTAAAGTTTATTTTGAAAGATTATTGCAGTTCATGTTAAACATTGTTATCACTTGTTAACACAATAATACTATGTCACTTGAACAGACCTTTTAGCTTTATTCATATTCATTCCATAATGAGTTCAAAACATTATAAGATAAAATCATAATTATCAAAAAATTTTAATTAACTCTTTCAACCCAGGCTCGGTCCATGGGACCAATCTCGTAACATTTTGAGCTTGTTATAGTTTTCATGCTATAACTTTTAAATCATTAAGCGAATGTTAACGACATTTGACAGTTTATCAGTAAACATTACAATGCTTTCATATGCAAAATATATAATTTTTTTATTAAGTCTTAAGGTTTGTAAAGCAATGTTTCTCTCATGACTTTTTTTTCTTTTCACATCTTGCCTGTCTATCATGCAAACCAATTTTCATCTTAGCATTAAAAATACTTTTGTGCATCAGAAAATTTCAAAATTTCACATGTGAAATCTTTATGATGTCCAAATAGTTATCAAACATTTTTTAAGAAACAACTTTATATTTTATCTGTTATTTTCAGTAATTAATCTCTGTATGGGTTCAGTAAATTTGACCGATCTCACAACCACCATAAAAAAATTTGAAAATAAACATAAATTATGCCCCTTTCATTCTAGAATGATCACAAATTATAACTTGAAAACATAAATGTTTAGATGAAATAGCTTAGGTCTCATAACATTATACATTTATATATATTTAATTTTTTTATTATATTGATCTTTTAGCCGTGCCTGACCAACAATATAGAAATTACATTGACACAGCGCACGTGCACTCATTTTACTGTATCAAATAACATAAAGCTGACCTTTGGTTTGTACAAAGTAACTTGTCTTGGTATTGTTTTAGTAGACTAGTATTTTGTAAAATACAGTCACATTTCAATTATCATATATTATATATGTATATAGATTATTGCTATTTTGAAATAAGTTCTTAAACTTATTTTTTTTAAAAACATAGAAGGGTAACTAAAAAAGTAAAGCAAACAATTATCTCTTCTAGTTATGACCTTTGTACTCAGTTGCTGCTTGACGTAAGTTGCTAAGCCTTTAAAAAACTTGCACGTGGAGGATATGGAGAAATGTTTTTTCTAGGTTTTTTATATATATAGTTGAATAACCAAAAAATCATAAATTACTATATCGACATCACAGAATTCCACTATAATTTATCAAGCTTAGTAACTAAGATGTATTTTAGTCTAAAAAAAATATGAAATTACGAGCATACAAAAGACACACCCTACCTCGTTGAAATATTGTTTCAAAAGAAATAAATGGTGCCAAGCCTATTAAAATGGCCGGGAAAGCCACTAGGGGGACATTTAGAGCTTCTAATTGGTTATTTATGTCGTATATATAAGTAAGTGTGTATAAGAGAACGTTTCCAAAAATGGAAAGAGGTGAGCAGGGTGCCACTGTGTTTGATTTATTAAATGTGCAATATTTTAGCAAATTGAAAAGATAAGAGGCTCTTATTTTATATTCTAGCTTGTCAATATTGGTAATTTGAGTTTCTAATTTGTACAAAACTATAGACTTAGTATTTTGATTTCACAAACATCTAATTTGAGCCAGTGTTGCATTCAACATACCACGTGACATAGAAAAATCCATGTTTATCTGTGTTTTTAATATTTAATTTTAAATTAACAAATTAAGTAATGAATAGTTCTAAAATTTGAATTATAATCTACAGTTTGATACCAAACTTATTGACATAAATTCATGAAATAGTAGTTCAATAAAGTTTTCAATGCATGTCAACAAACGAGATGATATGACTATCTCAAAAGGGTTAATAGTTTCACCTTTGGTAGCCATTTCTAAGCTCTCTCTTTATCTATATATATATATATATAAATATACTTGAATACTACTTAGTTTATCTATAGCTATATCTGTATTTAATTATTTATTCTCTTATTCACAAACCTACGGTTAGAAAATACTGTTCCTTTAGGATAGTATTTTTACCCTCTCAGGATAATAGTTACCCTATTTTATATAGGTCACCTGTCATGTGACCTATATGTGAGATGGGGATAAGGCTATTTTGTGTCACTATGTTGTTCTTATTTAACTTATTACTAGTGATTCATGACACAAAAGTTCTTCCATCTCTTAAGAATGTTTACAGTGAGAGTTTGAATTGTTGTATATACAAGACTGTTCAGTTTAAAAGTTATTTAGATTATTTTGTGATGTATTATTTAATTATTGTTTAGATTTCATAACAAAAGTGTTAAAAGTAATTATTTTAAAAGCGATAAGAGTTGTATGTTTTGTGTGTGTAGTTGAATTGTTGTACTAGGCTTTTGTAATATTTTTGACATCATCTTACTCGAAGTTTCCAGGTTTTTCTCATGATGTTTGATATTGTTGCTACTAGTGGGCTAGATAATTCTAGATTTTTCTGTTGCATGTTATAAATACATGCAGATACAGTAAGAAGAAAGCAAGTTAATTGAGAGATAATTAGACAGATCAAGACTGAGTGATTGTCAGTTTAGCCATGACGGGTGATTTCTAAAGAACTCAGAAAAAAATGTTAAGTTAGTGAAAGTGAAGTTAGACTGTGTGATAATTAGTTTAACCAAAACGGGCAATA
>NW_013666131.1:336928-351933 GCF_000517525.1 Limulus polyphemus
TTTGAGGGCATTCACTTCGAGCATTGAGGTAGATTCCCTGGCTAGTGGGTTTTTGATAGACAGATGTGGCGTATGTGCTGTTGTTGGCGTTGATATGTACATCCAGAAAATTGATGGTTTTGTGGGTGAATTTAAGCACAGAGTTGTCCTGTAGTTTTTGTCGGAGCTTCATTAATTCATCAGTGTCCTTCGTAACGATGAAGCAGTCGTCGGCGTATCTGCAGTACAGTGCGGGGTGGTGGTCCTGCAGCACTTTGTTTTCTATGTGACACATGTAAAAATTGGCGAAAGTTACTCCAAGAGGAGAGCCCATGGCAACTCCATCGACTTGCTGGTATAGCGAACCATTGATATGTTGAAAAGGTGACTTCGTAGTACAGGCGAGTAGAAGTTCACGCATTATTTCTTCAGGTATTTTGGGTGGAGAATACAACAACAGGACCTTATCGACATAAATCCAGCCTGTTGTTTCTACACCCTATGAAAATGCAACAAAAATCAAAATTAAAGTGTCAAAAATGAAATTATATTGTGCATATGTAAATCTCCAATGTTTAAAAACTACTGTTTCAGTATATTATGTATGTTGACATTCTTTGGTTGTAGATATAAAGTCGTTTACGTTTTATTTGAGTGAATTGGAACTTATGAATTTTACCTTTCAGTGACAAGTTTTTGGCCATCTTTTTTCTTCAATTGAGAACATTGGTGTACTGCTAAATAAAGAAGTGAGGGAAAACGTTTTGAAAGTGTCACAGTGATTAGTATTTATTATATCACCAATACATAAAAACACATATTTCAGAAATAATAGCTGTGAATTGTAATTGAAATCTACATTTGAAAATGTTACAAAAAATTTATTTTCTCTCACCTTGAACTTTTGAATTCCTAGCTTGGTTCATAGTGAGTTCCTTGGACTTGGCTACTCTTGATTATGTATCAATTGCTGAACGATGACACCTAAGCCATTTGTATACATAGTCGTTCGGTTTCCAGGTTTGAATCAGAGGGTTGTGAAGCAAATGAACATGTGATTTCTCACATGGTTGATTAACAGCCTAGACCTCATTTCTGTAATGACAATGTTCATGTATCTAAAGCCTTGTTTGCAATTGGAAGAACTGCATGGGATGAATTTTGAACACCTGATTAAAGGATTCAGATCTGATGGAATATGGTGCCCACAGTTGTCTAGAAAGTTTCTGTATGCTGTGGTTGTTTTTCAAAATGGCAATCTGAAACGTTTATAAAGTGACTCTTATTTCCTTTTCTCCAAAGCCTGGATTTATCTCTGCTGGCCACTTATTGACTTCTAATGTATAGATTTCAGAAATTTAGTTGGAATGGAATTAGAAGTGCCTGGCCATGACCCATTTGGTTCATGAGAAGAAGCTGATGTGAATAACCACTGTTTCATATTGTTTATGATACTGGTTAAAAATTGACCATTTGAAACAATCTTGTTGTTATCTGTCAGTGTTATTAATGAAACTTCATTTCCTTAATGGCATTCTCTGCTTCTAAGGCCTTTTTACCCTAATGTTCCATCGTATGCTGAGACAAATTAACTTGTCTGCATAAACTATTGTAATATCCCTTTTCTGTAAGGCTTCTAAAGTGATTAACAAGAAGGCTGAATTAGAAATATTAGCTAAACCAAAATGGACGGTATTTATATTACTGGAAACTAAGCATTTGTTGGTTACTGTGTAAGTTTGGTTAAATAGGAAACAGAATGTTCATAAGCTCTTATACACTTTTACGCCTATACCACTAAATCCCGAACCACCTTGGGTGGTAACTAACATTCAAATACCTAAAAAGTTTATTGATTGGAACAGACTTTGTATACAGCCATATCATAAATATTTTCTCTCACTTTTATATAGTACTTTAGACATTTGTTGTTGCAATTACTATACTACAAACAAGCCAATAAACTCTATCAAACTGTGTTTTCGAAGCTGGGAAAAGTCTAATGCCAAGAGTGGCAATTCATTGCTCTATTTTCAAAAGGTTTCTACTTCAGCTGCTAACAGTAAAATAAACATAGGAAATAGGTGTGAAAAGATTGGAAGTAGAAATTCTCAGGAGATTTACTTTGGAATTTTGTGTTTCATACTGAAAAGTCCCAACAGTACTATTCATTTTGGTTTGTCGAGTTTCTAAGTCAATTGCTAACAATATAATAACTACAGAAAATAAGTGTGATAAGGTGAGAAGTATAAACTCTGACCATAAGTTGTTTGGAACTTTGTGATCAATACTAACAGAACTACACATTTAAATTTGCATTTTGCAATATTTTCTTTCATTATACTTTGATAATTTGCCTACAACCTGGATGAAAGGGTTAATGATTGTTTCTTCTAGGGGTGGGCAAAACTTCATGAAATTAGAGTTTTGTAAAGTTGGATTCGTTCGAAATAGTGAGGGAACGATGTTCTGGCTACAAAAAAAGTAAGGGAATGCCATTCCCACACCACTACACCACTGGTTGAGAATCTTTTATTACTTTTAAAATACCCTTAAAAGCTACATTTTTAGCATGGCAGTTTGGTTTGGGCTCTATCAGCTTTACGACTCAAATATAAGCTAAAGTAGCATGTATCATATAAGAATTTTAAAGATTTTTCACATGATTTATTTGAGTTTGAAATGTATGTGTTGGAAAAGTTTTTGACAATGTTTCCAAGTTTTTTTAATTGACAAACTAAACAGCGTTAATAATGGTTGAGGTTTTAAAGCTGTATAAGTATCAGAATGTTATTTTATAACAGGTAAGCATTTATGTGTAATTGGAATGTTGGTGTTATGTTGTACTTTAGTTATGAAATTTATATGCCAATTCAAAAATTGACATATATAAAGTTAAAATAGAATCTACCATCGAAGTTGTAAAAATTTATCTTTGTGTTTAATTGAAGTTTTAGCCATTTAAAGGCAGTTTTTGGGTATTTTAACACACAATATGAATCCCAGGATGTCAGCCATATCTGAAAGCTTAGTTTTCACCAGAAGAAAATTAACTGTTTGGAGAAACTACTGTGATGACTTGGTTTCAAATATTTGTGTGAGTTCTTTAGATAGTTACTTTTATATGCTTTGAATCTTTATAGAGTCATTCACTAAGCTTCATAAATATCTGTTTGTGAGTATAAAACATGATGATAATTTGAACGAATTTTAGGCTATTGTTTAAAATTAAAAGTGAATATGAAAAATTAGATAAGATAAAGCTATTTTTTTAAATCAGGCAGACTTACCTCTGAACCACTGAAAATCTTTCCTAGTTGAGTTTGAATTCATGCTGTCAACAAATCATATGACTCAGAACTTCTGAATTTTTTTACATATTTGTATATCATATATGTCACTCACCCATAATACTTTAGCTCCCTAGTGGTACAGCAGTATGTCTGTGGACTTTTACAGCTAGAAACCGAGTTTTGATACCCGTGATGGGCAGAGCACAGGTAGCTCTTTGTGTAGCTTTGTGCTTAATGACAAACTCCTTAGGACTTACTGTGCATGTATCAGTGGATCTTACATAAGTTCTGCTTTCCCACACCAAAGTTAGATTTTTTTGTTGACAAGTTTTACTCTGTACATCGCTATGACATTTCTTCTGATGACCATTTCCTGTATTATCATATTTTCTGTGTCATCATTTGTAGGTCTTATTTATGCAATTTACTTGTATCATGCAGGTTGACATTGTAGATACATTATCAGCATTGATAGTTCACATATTCCTGCCATTGTACTGATATATCTGACTGGTATACAATTTGTGGGGATGTTTCATTTGTGTAACACATGCAATTTTTCTTAATGTAATGGTCATTTTTGCTCAGGCCTCATCACCTTCTGTGTCTGCAGAGCTAATGTCATCTCCTACTGAGCTATCTCTAATCCTGAACACCTCAGCTGGTGTCAGTTTCTTTTGCTCTCAGCTGCTGTTCTATATTTTCAATATTAAACCTATTTCATTTATGACTGAGGGTCCCTCTGTCATGTGATATGATTTCTATACTTGGTTTTTTTATTTTTCCTACCTTCTCTTGACTTTGATGTTGAAAATATTTTTTTAAACCAGCTGTGTTATCATACAGCATAGTATGGCATGACTTGTTTTGAGATATTTTTCTGCACCATTACTGATTATTCTCAATCTCCTGACACTTTAAATCAGGATTATCATATCTACATTGATGTACATACAGGTTTCATTACCATTGTTTCAATAACTGTTGCTCTTATTTTATTGCATTTGACAGTTTTACCCATTGGACAGCATTGCAAAACACATATCACTTAACCCTCTCTAGAAGGATCAAAGGCCATGTCATCATGTTTGTTGACTCCCATTCAAAATTTTATTGAACTACTATTTCATGTATTTATGTCAGTAAGTTTGGTATCAAACTGTAGATTATAATTCAAATTTTAGTATTATACATTATTTCATTTCTTAATTTAAAAGTAAATCTTAAAAAAATACAGTTAAACATTGATTTTTGTGTGTGACGTGGTATATTGAATGCAGCACTAGTTCAAATTAGATGTTTGTGATGTCAAAATACAAAGTCTATTGCCCCACACGTGGCACAGTGATATGTCTGCGGACTTACAACACTAGAAACCAGGTTTCGATACCTATGGTGGGCGGAGCACAGATAGCCCGTTGTGTAGGTATAGTTTCCTACGAATTGGGAACTCAAAATACTGCTAAGATATTGCTCATGTAATAAATCAAACACAGTGGCACTTTGTCCATCTGTTTCCATTTTTGGAAATGCTCCCTTATATACACTTATATATATGTCATGAATAACCAATCGGAAGCTCAGAATGTCCCCCTAATGTCTTTCTCAGCCATTTTCATGTGTTAGGATGCCATTTCATTCTTTTGAACCAAGATTTCAAGAAGGTAGTTTGCTCGAAATTTCATATTTTCTTAGACCCAAATACAGCTTAGTTACTAATCTTTATAAATTATAGTGGAGTTCTATGGTATCAATATAGTAACTGTTTGATTTAGTTATTTATTTACTGTTCTATGTTTTACGAAAAATAAATTTAGGAACTTATTTCTAAATAGTAATATTGCATAATAATGGAAATGGGACAGTACAAAATACTAGTCTACTAAAACACATCCAAGACAAGTCACTTTGTAAAGACTAACGGTCAGTTTTATATTATTGAATACGGTAACATGAGAGCATGTGTGCTATGTCATTGTAACTTCTGTATTATTACCCAGGCACGGCTGAAAGGTCAATAGAATAAGAATAATATATATATATATATATAAATGTATAAGTTTAAGCTATTTAGTTTAAACATTTATGTTTTTGTGTTATAATTTGTTGTAATTCAAGAATGAAAGAGGCATAATTTATATTTATTTCCTAATTTTTATGGTGGTTAGATGATCAGTCAAATCTACTGAATCCATACAAAAATTTGTTTGTGGAAATAACAGATAAAATATAAAGTTTTTTTCTTAAGAAACGTTTGATAACTATCTGGACATTATAAAGATTTTGCTTGTGAAATTTGAAAATTTTCTGATGCATAAAAGTATTTCTAATCTTAAAATAAAAATTATTTAGGCAACATGCAAAAAGAAAAAAAAAGGCATGAGAAAAACATTGCTTAACAAAGCTTAAGACTTAATAACAATATTTGATATTTTGCATATGAAAGTATTGTAATGTTTACTGATAATTTGCCAAATTCTGTTAACATACGCTTACTAATTTAAAAGTTATAGCATGAAAACTATAACAAGCACTAAATGATTATAAAGTCTGTCCCAGGGACTGAGCCTGTGCTGTAAGAGTTAAAAAGATGACTTTTAACTTAGAGCTCATTAATTGCCTACATTTGATTAATCGATTAGTACATGCCCCCTCCAACATCCCTAACACTGTGCGAGTAAAATAAAAATCATTTTCAGCTACTACATTATAGTAACATTATTTTATTAATCTTTGTATTTTCATCACCTTCCATTAGGTTTTTTTTCATTTGGTATGATAGACCTCTTCTGAAGGTTACACAGGCCTTTGAATTTAAAGTTCATAAAAGTTGTTTAGATTTTAGTAATGGATTTTCCATAATTCAGTTATTCAGATTTTGAAAATAATATTCATTGTTTTCTATCATGTAAGGATTTATTACAAATCAGGAAGAAAAAAAAACTCTTACTTAGATTAAATTATTATTTCCTTTACCACAGTGAAAATTTTTTAGTATTGTGTTTGGGTTCTAGAATGATTGATAAGACTCTTACACACCACGATTGGTCTAGAGAAATCTATAGCCAGCAGTTGTCAACATTTTAAGCATAACAAAATGTGACCCCATTTCAATGAAAATGATTCACTTGTGTAAAAGAACGTATGACGTTTTGTGAAAAATCGATACGTGATGGAGAAACTTGGATATCATTTTCGGATGCAGCATACAGGAATTACTGTAGATCATGTAAAAATTTCAAGACAATAAAACCATCGCAGGCCTGTGTTATCGTTTGTGCATTTTGTGAGAAACATATTTTTCATGTTTCAAAAACTATTTTAACAATTTCTTTCTAAGATAATATGGACATTCCTACTTAGTGAATGGATCTGTAATGTTAACTTAAATACTACCAATTGTTTGCCCTTATGTTTGTGTTTAAAATATGCAGTAATCTTCTTTAAGCCAAATAAATTAATGACAAATAATGAAAACATGTTTTGCTATCTCTGATTAAGGTAATAATGTTTTGAATAAAAACATATCACAATTGCAATTACAAATAATTAAGAAGTTAGCTCTATTTATTTATGTACATTGTTTGAATAAGAATAATATTCAATAAAAGCTTGACTTATCAGAATATCTTGCTGTTGCCTACCATACTTACTAAACTTATCTGATTTCATGATTTTATTTCATGTTTATGAACATTGCAAATCAATAAAATCATAGTGTATCAATTAAAAAATAAAAATGCCACAATTTGAAATAAAGAACCAAATATAACAGGTTGCATTTATTAAGCAATCACCAGCTGTGACTTCTTTGTACCTGATGATGACAAAATTTTCAAACAAATCTACATTTGTTATTGAGTTCAACTTGTAATACTTTTTTTTTGTTGTTGCCTTTCAACCTTTCTATAAACTGCTTACCTTATGTGAAGTTATATGATGTCTTCTCAGTGAAGAAAATTTCTGTAGCTTTGAAACAGGTATATTTTAACATGAATACTTTCAGTGTTCAAAAACAAAAAGAAACATTTAAAGAAAATGTAAGAAAAAGCAAACATAAACCTACGTATGTACTCTACTGTTACATCATAGTGTAATTCTTGCTCCATCCAGTCCTATTTAAACTTTTTTATCGATGTTTTAAAAGCATTGTTTTATTAGTAAATGATTAAACCACCTTATGTAGCACCAAAACAAGGTTTCAACCAAGGCCTGCACATAAACTAAAAGAAATGTTTGAAAATTAAGAAATGGATAATACATTTTCAAAGATTGATGCCTAGCAAAAAATAGTTATTCTTCGAGCTAGGTAGGAAAATGTTTGAAATATTCACAAGTGTATTGTTTTCCTTAAGGCCAGAATGTATGATACACCCAATAAATCTTCATTGTTTCACATTTAGAAACAATGGAATATTTATTCCTTTATCAGTCACTCTTCCAGACATTTCATTTTTGTTTTACAGATTTGTTAGTGTGTTTGTGACAATGCTCGGGCCACAAGTGTTGTACCTATAACTATACAATTACTAAGATGTTTTGTAACTAACCAAGGAAAATGAACAATTATAACTCATTTCAAAGTAAAACCCTAGTATTTTTAGAGATTAGTGGTGACCCACAAAACATGTATGATGGTTTTCATGCCCATCTCTTCAATTTTCTTTAGTCTATCATTTTCATACACACCATTTAAACTACACTTTTTTGCAGGCATTATGTGTTAGATCAATAACTTCTGGTCTATTTGAAAAGATTTTATGCGGTCAAACAGTTACACTCACATAGACATAACTTTATTTAATAAAACTGCATCTAAACAATAAAGTAAAGTAATGTTACTTATAATACTGTATAGAGTATGAAACAGTTATGAGTATTTAATGCATGATACGGTTTTACGAGTTGAAATAAAGAAACTTGTAAAAACAAAGAATAAAAACTCCTTGCAAAGAAAAAAGCAGCTAAAAGTAAAAGGTGTTTATAGCAGTCTATGAAACAGACTGAAGCTAAATTATTGCAAAGTAAAGTAAATGTAAAGCTGTAATGAAGGCAAACTTAGCTGAATATGGAAGGACATCTGAATGAGTGTTCACAAAGTGATAAGCTTATAGTTTTGAACATGATGTCCCATGATGACAACAACATTATGCCATCGTGTACCATACCATACATTAAAAAGTTTGACTAAGCAAAAAACAGTTTTGCATATATTTATGGGTAAAACAAGTAATATATTATAAAAACTTACTGTAATTTTTAAAAAATGCTACATGTTGCTAGGTAAAACTAAGTTTTTCAAAACATTACTTTTTGTCTTTTGTCTGTAAACAAAACTAATTTTTCATGTTACAAGTTTTTCCTTTAATTCATAACTTTTGATAGTTATAGTTTTATCTTATAATGTTTGAAACCCATTACGGAATGAATATGAATAAAACTAAAAGGTCTGTTCAAGTGACATAGTATTATTGTGTTAACAAGTAACAACAGTGTTTAACACTAGCTGCTGTAATCTTTAATTTTTGCAGTGTTATAATACTGTAATAACAATTTTTAGTATTTTTTAAACGAAAAAAGAGACTTTCACCATAATAACATTGTAATTTCGATTAATCGTTGTCGACCATATTGTCCTAAATTATTGCAAATAAGTCAAACAAATTAAAAAATAAAATATTAATATATTCCCTAAATGATTAGCTGAGTCAGGTTCTAATTCAGTTATTTCAAAGTTTATTTCTAGATATGAAAAAAAAAACAGTTAAAAAGAGTTCAAGTTTTTTAATCAAAATTTAATAGCTGTAATTAGGAAAAAATTATAGCATTGGCAAACAGGAGGCCTGTTTTAAAACAATCCTTAAAGATGCTTCTTATGTAGTCATACTACTTGCCTATTAACTTATTGTAGACATCAACATTATAAAAAACATTTTCTATGAAGAATCTAACTTTTAAATGTTTGTTTGTTTGAAGTTAAGCACAAAGCGACACAATGGGTTATCTGTGCTCTGCCCACCATGGGTATCGAAACCCAGATTCTAGCATTGTAGGTCTGCAAACTTACCGCTATGCCACTGAGGGGCAACTTCTAAATGGTCAAAAAACTTAATTTTGTAAAAAGTCTATGTTATAAGAGCTGCAAGTGTTCTAAACATGACTAACTTTGATGAAAACAAATATCTAAAGTTTATAAGTATATACATTGTTAGAATGTCTGGAGAAAGCCAAGACAAATATTTACAAAGGAAATGTTTGATTGACATTCATATTGTAGTATTGGCATTGAAATAATTAGTTGTTGGCTAAGATATTTAAATGGATTTCTATAGATTCCTGCTGTGTTGATTTGAAAAATCCTCAAAATATTTTGTAGTAGTTAATAGCCCAATTATATATAAACTGTGATATCTTAATGTTTTGTTTTCCGATATGGTTCTACCCTCTTCTCGCAAGGTTAGCTTTTCCCATCTTATGCTGCCCTCTATATGCGAACTTTTTTATAACGCATTCCACAAGCCTTTTGCACCCCCTATTGGAATCAAAGATTATCTTGCATCATCTCTCCACCAATAGGAGAGCACTAATATTACATGACGTATGTGAATCCCTATATGCGCTACTACCGAAACATCACTTCTCGTTTGGCAGTGCATGAGTTCAGACATTTTTTCTTTTTGTTCATTACTTCTTGAAGTGGTTTAATTTAATTTACTTTATTTCAATAATTTTTTCACTTTATTTTCCAAAGTGTTTGATTTACCCATGTTTTGCTGCAAAATTTTTTTTATTTGTTTGTTTGGTATCAAGCGTGAATTCTGAAGTTAACATTACCACTTCGGGTACATCTCATTTGTCTGATGCCATACTTCAGGCCACAGATGCAGATGACCCATTGGGGGATTTATCAGCCTTATATGCAGGGAGATTGAGCATTATATATAATAACCTTTATTTCCTAGTGTTGCCTCTCTTCCTCCTGAGCCTTTCGAGCCTGGCTAGGCTGACGAGAATTTTGATTGTTTATTCCACCCGAGTTTGCCGTGCCTTCCCAAGCCCTACTTAAGGATTTTGTTCGGTCCTTGTCAGCTTTCTTGGATTTTATTTCTCAGCTATGTGATGTTTTGTCCATTCCATCTATTTCTTATGACCCGCATAAAAATATTTATGCGGGTCATAAATAAAAATATTTTCTTGTTACATGATTCTGCCTCCCAACCTTATTTAATTTTTCTCCCATCCCATGATATTCAGGTTCACACTGAGCATTTTGGCTCTCAGTTAGGTAATGGCATTAGTATGCCTTGTCCCCCGTGGGCTTCAGATCAGTGTGCTCTTGCTCATCATAGAGCAGATTGTCCATATCTAGACCAACAATTGTTGGGTTAAGTTTTGCCTGTTTGGGGGTAGGACATGAATCTCCCATTCATCTTACCAATGCCCAGTATTCCCGCCTTTGTCTTACCCTGATAACTCTTTTGCAGTACCTCTCCTCAATCCATCTCTTGTCTGAGGCTCTTTACAGGAACCCTTGGGGGCTTTTCTGGGGACATTCTCTCCCTCCTCACTTTGGCCACCCTGTCGTCTTCAGCTATGGCCCTGCAAACATGATTTATTTGTTGTTGGGACCTTTTGGGTCATGATGCCATTTCGTCACAGACCTATCTCCTGGCTCCTTTTCTATGGGATCTTTATATGGCTCCATTTTTGAGATGTTTCATGTTTAACACAATTCTGGAGTCGAGGGTAGCTTCAGTCTAACAATAATCCACCCTTTCTCATCTGGTGGCCTATTTGTCCCGGTTGGAGCTGTGCATGGTACCGATTCCTGTCTCCCAACCATCCCTTTCCCAGTCCTTGCCTGTTCCTCCTTCCTGCAGTGCCACTGTTCATCATTTTTCACAACAACGCATGGTACACCAACAATGATTCTGGTGGATTCGGGTCTGGAAGGAGCTCGTTTGGTGACCTTTGTTCATTAGATGAGCCCTTTCATATCCAATGTTGGGTTCACCAAGTTTTGTCAGAGGGATTCATCATACCTTTTCTTATCCTTCATCCCTTTCCTGCATGCTTATTTTCTTTCCTCCTCCTTGGTATCCCTTGTTACGCCAGCACCTATCCAAGGCAGTGCAAGACGTCCTTACACAACAAGCTATTCAACCTACTCCACGTGGTTCGAGGGGGGGGGGTTTACTCCACCTGTTTGTAGTTCCCAAAAAACATGGGACTGGAAGCCAGTCATTGACCTGTCCCATCTCCTTCAATATGTTCACACCCTATGCTTCACCATGGAATCCTATCTTACTCTTCTGTGGGCTTTTTTTTTCTGGGTCTTTGGATGACCAAGATGAATGTCTCCAGTGCTTATCTGCATATTTCCATACTGGAGTGTTCTCTTCTTATCTTTGGTTTGTCCATAATGGGGTAGTGTGCCCATTTCAGGTGTTGTGCACCTTTGCTCTAAATCTTCATGCTCTGGGGTTTCACTTTTACATGGATGACTGGCTTCTTGTTAACTCCAATTGGGAGTTGGCCTGTCAAACATGTCAGCTCCTTCTCAAAGCTGCTTGGGAGGGCTGGTTCATGAAATTCATCCTACCCAGTACCTCATTCATCTGGGTGTTTTCTTCAACACCCATCATAGTTGGGCCCAACCATCTCCTCTCTGGCTCTGTTCTTTGGAACTGGATGTTTGGCACACCATGTCTGCTCCTTCACTTTCTGACTGTGAGGTTCTATTGCTTTTGGGGATGTGGTCTTCTATGACTGCTCTTGTACCCCTCGGTCGGGCTCGTATGGAATCCCTTTAGTGGGTCCTCCACAACCAATGGAACCTTGCTCAGGATCCCTTGGATGCTCCTATAACCCTTCCTACTTACATTGTGGACGATCTTCAATAGTGGTTGGACAAGGCTGGTACATTGGTGGGTGTCCCACGTCTTCATCTGTGGCCAGATTTACATCTGTTCATGGATGCATCCCTTCAGGCTGGAGTGTGTGGGTCGATTGCTTGGAGGCTTTAGGTCCTTGGTCTGTCGGGAAATATTCTCTTCCTATCAATGTCCTCGAAATCCTTGCTGTTCATCGGGCTTTGGATCACTTTCTTCCCATCTCCAGAGATCGTCTAGTCGTGATCCATTCCTACAATTCAACAGTGGTGGCTCGTATCAATCACCAAGGTGGCACCCAGTCAAGATCCCTGTGTATTCTAACATTGGATCTTCTCTTTTGGGCCCATAATCATCACATTCATTTGACGGCGTGTCATGTACCGGGTGCTTTCAACTTTGTGGCGAATTGTCTTTCCCAACCCAACCTGGTTTACCTGATGCAGTAGTCCTTTCATCTCCTTGTTTTCAGTGGCTTTATGATCGGTGGAGTATTTCTCATATCAATGCATTTGCCACTGCACTCAATCACCAGTTACCATTGTTTTGGTACCAAATTCCCCATCCTCAGGCTTTGTTCAAACAAGTTCCTTTATGTTTATCCTCCATCCGGTTACTTCATTGGGTAGTCTCCCTCATCCATATCACTCTGTGGATAGTCCTTCTGATTGCTCCTTACTAACCCACTTAAACGTGGTTTCCTCGATTACTCCAGCTACAGTTGTTCCCTCCCATCACTTTTCTTTTATTCCCCTGACCTTCTTTGTCAACCCTATTTGCCAGTTCTGCATCCCACACTTCACATCCTCCATCTTCATGCATGGTTTTTGTTCAGTCGCTGGCGAGGAGATCCGGGTTGCTCACATCTGATAGCATTTCATTTAGCTCATTCTGGCTCCCCAGTGGCACAGCGGTATGTCTGCGGACTTACAATGCTAGAAACTGGGTTTTCGATACCCGTGGTGGGCAGAGCACAGATAGCCCTTTGTGTAGCTTTGTGCTTAATTCCAAACAAACAAAGCTCATTCTGTTTGTCCTTCATCCATGACTGTGTATCAGTGGAAATGGAATGCTTTTCACACCTGGGCCCTGGTTCAGGGTATCTCAGCTTCTTGTCCTATGTTTGTTGGTATCTTTGAGTTTCTTACATGGACTTTTGAGAAGAGGTCTTCAATCTCCCCGATATCGGGAAGCCCTGTCCCATACTTAGTTTTTCTTGTTACCACAGGGTCTTTCTTTCCCCTGTCTTAACCATTTTCATCCATTCTTTCCTGATACGTCGGCTACCTCGGCATCTGGTACTTCTGGATTGGGACATTAATATTGTATTCTATTCCATTACTTTACCTCCGTTTGAGCCCATTGCCTCATGCTCTTTGTTTCACCTATCCCTTAACCCTTTTGCAATGGGCTCTGTATAATATACACAAGTTAAGTATTTATACTATACCTTTTAGTGCAGTAAGTTTATCTTTACAAAATTTGGTAGACTTTTAGTAAAGATTACAAGTCTTTCGTAAATAAAAAATCGGATTTTTATTGAAATATTTTTATCATAGATTTGTTTGTGAAAATATTGAGCCTGTTTCATTCCTAGTCCAAGTGCAAATTGATTTTCATATTATAACTAAAAAACTATTGTTTGTCCTCAGAATCTCAAATATTTGTGTAATCTCTATAAACCTCCAAAATATATTTTAAACATTTGTTTTCAGTAAAACTTAATATTTTTTCTGTTATTTTCTTTACCCTAACTCTATTGGGTCTGTCATTTTGACTGGCCTCATAACCACCATAAAAAAATTTGGAAATATATTTAAATTATGCTTTTTCTGTTTTAGAATGACTACATATTATAACATGAAAACACCAATGTTTAGTCTAAATAGCTTAAATCTCATAACATTGTACATTTATATATATTTATTATTTTTACTATTTTTGGCCTTCCAGCCACGCCTGGCTAACAATACAGAAGTTACAATGACATGACACATGTGCACTTGTGATACCGTATCCAATAATATAAAACTGACCTTTAGTCTTTACAAAATGACCTGTCTTGACTGTGTTTTAGTGAACTTGTATTTTGTAAAATACAGTCACATTTCAATTATTATATACATTATATATATGTATAATAATTTATACATGTATACATTTACAAATAAATCTTAAACTTACTTTTCTTAAACACAGAACAGTAAATAAAGAAATAAAGCAAACAATTATCTCTTCTAGTTATGACCTCTGTACTCATTTGCTGCTTGTCGTAGGTTGCTAAGCCTTATGAAATTTCCCACGTAGAGGAGGTTAAAAGAATTAGGTTTTATATATACATTTTAAATAACAAAAAATAATCATAAATTACTGTCCCCCAGTGGCACAGCAGTATGTCTGCAGACTTACAATGCTAGAATCTGGGTTTCGATACCCGTGGTGGGCAGAGCACAGATAGCCCATTGTGTAGCTTTGTGCTTAATTACAAACAAACATAAATTACTATATTGATACCATAGAATTCTCAAATAATTTATCAAGCATAGTAACTATGCTGTATTTGGGTCTAAAAAAATATGAAATTTCAAGCTCACTAAAGACTTACCTTATCATTTGAAATAGTGTGAAAAGAATGATATTAACTAAATAACACATCAAAATGGCTTAGAAAGCCACTAGGGAACATTATGAGCTTTCAATTGGTTATTAATGTCATACGTATAGAAGTAAGTGTATATAAGGGAGCGTTTTCAAAAATGCATAGAGGTGGCTGGAGGGGGGGACACTATGTTTGATTCAGTACATGAGCGATATCTTAGCAAATAGAAAAGATAAGAGGTTC
>NW_013666131.1:352838-369705 GCF_000517525.1 Limulus polyphemus
AGTTTGGTACCAAACTTACTGACATAAATTCATAAAATAATAGTGCAATAAAATTTTGAATGCTAGTCAACAAACGGGATGACTAAGGAAAGGGTTAATGACATCACTGCTCTTTCTAATATTTATAAAATACAGCCTTATATAGTTATCTTACCTTTTAGTATAATGTAGTAATCACTGTATTTTGGCACTAATGTGTGTTTAATACGGTGTATAAATGGTGACCCATGTGGAAAGGGTTAATGACATCACTGCTCTTTCTGAGGAGGGAAGTATTATATCAGAATCTATAATTTTCGTATATTGAAAATGTATTTCCGATAGGTACATCCCTTCATGTGATAATAGTGCTCTCCTATTGGCGGAGAGATGACACATGATGATTTGCATGAGAGGCATGTTGGAATCAAAGATTCCAACATCAGGGGGACAGAAGGCTTGTGGCGTGCATTATAAAAAATGTTTGCATATTGATGGCAACACAAAACAGAAAATGCTAATCTTGTGAGAGGAGGTAAGTACCTATTGCAAATGTATTTTCAGTATAGGAAAATTATAACTTTGATATTATATGATAGTTTAAACACATCTGACTGTTTTGTTTTAATAATTTCTGGGGAAAAATTAGGTAGTCTTGACATCTTTAAAGTTGCACCTACTTATACGAAGTTAAATAATAGTTATTAATTTCTTAAAAAATGTGGGGTGCATCCTCTCTGGAACCCTATGTATACAACATTAACCCTATCGCAATGGGCTCCTGTATTTTACACGACCTTTTAACCACCATGTACCCACATAGCCTTAGTAGCTTTATGGTAGCAAAGACAGAGCAAGCAAGTTTAGTGGCAATGGGAATTGCACCCTTTTAGTAATTTTATGCTTAGAAATAAACATAATGGCAATATTTCAGTGTAATAATGTGAAATATTGGTTGTTTATTTTCATGGCAATAGATTTAATCAGCAATTTGGATTATTCAAAATCCTTAAGAATCAGAACACCTAATTTCAATTAGTTGCTTCTTTTTTTTGCAATGGATTTAATCATAGTTATGATTGATCAATTAAATGCTCAACTATAGCTTTCTCTCTCTCTTTATGTATATATATATTTCAGTGTTTGTGTATATTTAAAAAAAAAATCATTATTTTCTTTGCAGGTCTTTTGCTTTAAGGTGTCCCAAACTCAAGGGAAGCTTCTCAGTAGGAATTGGTTAGGAATAGCTATGTTTAATGGGTTTTTTGTAGCTCGTTACATCTACTCATAGTTATTGTTTAGTTTTTTCCTAGTGAGTCAGTGGTAAGTTTTCAAACTTCCATTACAAGTAATCTGGGGTAGGGCTATCTAAGATAGAAGGAGTGCTTCTAATCTATTGTGTAACTTTTTGCTTAAACAAATAATCAGCATCTGGGGTAGCAAGATAGGACTTTACAACTCACTCCTTGACTCCTTTTCCGGGTGACTTTTGGAGTGTTATTTCAGAATTTTATTTCCCCAAAAGGAGGCCAAATGCTGCTTAGAGGAGGCGCCTGTTTTAACCACTTGCACCACTATACAGTAGCGTGGTGTCTGTCAGTCAATCAATAGATACTAAAATGACATCACATAAAGGATGCTTAACATTGCAGTTTGTACTGTCCTGACGTCAGTAAAATGTGTGCATGCCATGAATCACAAGAAGAATTATGCTCTCTGTAAGCTACAACACAGCATGACATATGGAATTCAAAAGCAAGAAATAGATATATTTGTTACTCTTAATTTTGGTTTTATTTACTCTTGAAACAGAACACTTTCAGGGACCGTGTAGAAGTACATCTAGTCTATGAATGTTTTGCATGTCTTGTGTTCATTAGATTTTTCACTTTGATTTTCTATTCCTCTTTATTGTGCCACAAACATCAGGGTATTGGAGATTAGTCATAAATATTTTCAATCATTTTTTATCTTGATATTTTTCATTTCTAGTTGAAACTTATGTGAATATCATGACAGTTCCTTCACCATGGTTTTTGAATGAGAAATGGAGTTTCAAATGACTTACTTACATGTATTGTTTCCTACTTCATCTTTAACATGATTGTGTAATTTGTCCATTTCTAACCCTGCATTTTGGTCTGGATTAGGCACTCTATATTAATGTGTAGTCAGTTACTTCTACACACACTGTAGATAGATTGTTATCCATGTAAAGATTCTTTCTCAGTAGTTGCCTTGCTCTGATTTGTCCTCTCAGTTTGTGCTTACTCTATATCTTCTTCATCTGAGATGTATTTTCATATTCTCTTGAATTCTTCACCCTTCTCCTTCAGCTTTGCAATTCCACAAGTTTTGGATGCACATACTTTTCTATCTGAAAAATGCATCCTCTCTGATTTGGTAATGATGATTTCTCTTTAAGTGGCATTTCCCATGGATTGAAGGATCATTACTTTTAAGGTCTGTATTATTCTTGGATATCCCATTCTCATTTTCTTGTGTTTCAAGATCTGAGCTGTTCCTCATGCATATTGGTATTTCTGTCCTTATTACCCTACCTCTGTTTTTGTACTTGCAGACACTTTGACTGTGGTGACATCCATATCAATGTGCGAGGTGGGACTTTCTTATAGCACTTGCTTTCTGTATTATTGTTTTTTGTTTTTGTTCACATCATTCCTCTCTGAGCTGGTATTTTGTGGGTTGTGCCAGTGGTTCGATCATCTTCTCTTACAAACTGCAAAGCTGCACTCTAAGCCACATTCTGTTGGCAAAGAAGTTGTGTGTCTTTGTTGTTCATTGTTATTTTACTAGTCCTTTTGGAGATTTGATACTCTGTGCGAGTTCATTTAGGTCTTTAGATGCCCAGCTTCTCTTTGTATCTTTGCAACTTGTTCACTTGAGCTTCTATCCAGAATGTTTTATTTTGTTTCTGAAACTTTTGTCATTGCTGAGATTTGGGCTGCAAGAGATGATCACTACTGTTCAATTCTGTTTCTTCCTACTTTGGCAAGAATAGAATAATTTCATCAGTTGTTTATATCTTATGGCATTTTCAATCCATGGATCTTGCTCTCTCCACATTCATGAATTGATTTGTGCAACGGATACATATAGCTTTCAATTTCATAATGTTTACTCCCAAAAAATCATAAACTAATTCAATCAATGTTTTGGGGACATAAAAAAGAAATCTTTTTGTTTGATCGGAGCTTGTTAATTTAAGCCTGTGAGTTGACTTGCTTTTATGTCATATATTATCAAGTAGCTGAAAAGAATTAATACATTTTTAAAGAATGTATTTCAATGAATATTTATTGATTATGAACTGTGTTTAGTCAACTACAACTATTACAAATATACATTTTCTTTTGATAATCTTTCCTGTGAATGTGCTTAATAAGATTTCCTTTTCTTTTTCCTCTTTTTGTTACTCCAAGCACTTGGTAGCTATTCCAGGGACCATTCTTTCCCTGAAGGAAGACCAGAAGAAAGCAAAAGACACACTCTTGCAGGTCCTCTGACAAGAAGCCCAGGCAGTGATGGCAGGAGAGGAGAAAAATCCCAATCATCACCAGTGACACCAGACCAGAACAACAGGAAGAGACATCCCATGGAGAAAGAAAAAGAAATGGAAACCCTTGACAAAAAAAAAGATAGTTGGGTTAGTGCACTTCATGGCATAGAATAGAGAATATTTTTCTAATTTATGATTTAATCTTTAGCCTAACAGTGAATTTTTAATATCTAGTTTTTAGGAAAACATACATCATTTTGTACAGAAAATTTAAGGTGTGATATTTTTTGGGAAAAAAAAACTTCAAAGGTATAAATTACATTCAACCCATGGAAAAATTCTGAAATGTCCAAAAAAAACTATTTATTAAATTGTTTTAAGTCATAGAATTTGTTTCTAAAGGTGATATCAATGTATAGAAGTTACTTCTGCCAGAATATTTATTGTATAGAAATTGTTTTTGAAGGGGATATTATTTTTAATTGGTTTTGAGGTATTGTATATAAATTGTGTCTTAAGCTCTGTGTTTCCCAGACTATTTTTTTAAGGAAATTTTGTTTTATAGATGCTATATATAAGAATTTTGTTTTCATATAAACTGATTTTGAGATAATTTTATTACAATCAAGTTTTTTCTGGGGAGGTTTTATTGTAGAAAAGTTTTTTACTTTAATAATTTTCCTGTATGGTCTTTGAGTGTGAAATTTTGTGTTCATCAAAATTCAATATAAAACCACAAAGTCCAATTTTTAATGTAACTTTCTCTTGGATCATTTCGTTAACCCACAAAAGATTGAAGCATGGTAGTAACATAACAATCCTATCCAGACTGCAGAGCACCTCCCAGGTGTTTATAATGCACCTGCATATCAAATTTCAAAATATGAGTAGAAATAATACATTTGTCTCAACATATTTTAACTCAAAATGTTTTAAAATTGACATTTTGCCATCTTATAAGATTTATTTAATATAATTTCCAAAGAAAAAAAATTCAAATTGCAACTTCTGCACAATTCTAAGGTATCTTACTTGTAAAGAATGCACTTAATAAATATTTTTAGAATTTTTCTGCCTGTCTCAAACCATAGGTTTATATTTATTAAGATGCTATAATCTTTTGAGAATGTAACTATCCATGCCTTGATTTGTTCATAATTGTTCTTCTCTGTTTATGGTTTTATTATTACAGTCCTTGTTTCCATATTTTTATAATGTTACATCATGTGGTTTGAACAATTACTAATAAAGCACAGCTTTGAAAATAGCTACAGGTAATGTTTAAATATCATTCGATAGAACAAGTTATAAACTATTTACCTCAGTGTAGGGTAAATAAAGTGGTATGAGTAGTAATTTATGATATCTTTAAAAAATAACTAAATGGAGCTCATACAAAGATAAACAGAGTCTTATGGAAAGTTTAGAAAATTTAGGAGCAATCTACAGATTTGAGAATTATTTTATATGTTTTCGTGTTAAATTATATCTGTTTGAAAATTTTGGAAATTTTCTTCTGTGACAAGACATGAAGTAAAGTTATAGCTAATATATATGGAAGGCAATTTCAAAATACTCTTAATTACTCAAATCCTTTTTTATTGACTATTGTTGCTAGTTTATCATATGCAAATAAAATAGTAAAAGAACTTATTTTTTACTGAAAGTAAATTATGTTTTTTAGATACAAAGTGATTTTAGTCAGAAAATTTGTTAGTAATAAAGGGGATGTTGACACAATTATGAAAGTTCAAGTTCTAGGGCACCAATAAATCTGTTAATTTTTGTGGTGTTTTTTACAGTTCATAGCTGGATGTGTCAAACTCTTTAATCAATAAGATAAACTATGAAAAGAAATGTGTTAATATCAGTGAAGTTGAAACTTGACTATATATATATAAAAAGAAGTTTCTTATCAACAGTACAAAAAAATTGTTTTGCAACAGACTTTAAAAAGTCACATTAATAAAAAAATTATTAAGAAACTATGGAAAATACAGATCATATTATATGATTTTTCAAAACTGAAAATAGATGGTATTTACTAAGTTTGTATTAAGTTTCATGCAATTTTAAATATATCCACTGTGAGAATAAAGAACAAGGGGATATGAGTGTCACCCTTCCAGTCCTAAAAGAGTTAATTAAGCACAATCCAATCACAGTTATTTAATAGTATTAAATGTACTCATACTTTTATATATATTTCTTCTATAGTTGAATTCTTATTAGAATTATTTAAACAAAGAAAACCATGTAATCATAAAATTACTTTTCCTGTTCAGAAACCTGTTGGAGGTGTTGCTGTATTTCCACTAGTAAATAAACAGAAACTGGAACAACCCAGAGGTCACAAACAAGAAGAAGAAAATGTAAAAGAAACTGTGGACAAAAATGACACAAAACCAGTGGCTGAGAGACCTTATGATGAGGTTAGTTTAGTATTTCTTATAGATGTTGGATAAAACACTTTCCATTGCACGTACAGAATAGCTGGAAATAGGGTCACTGAGAGAAAGAGTTTGTGCAGTTAAAAAAAAGCATATAGTAAATGTCTTCAATATAATTAATTTGTAGTTTTAATTCAAGTTCATTTTTATGCACTTTTTATTTTTAAACTTATTTTCAAACATATTCAGCTCCTATTGCGTTGTAATTAACTTTGTGGTGAAAAACATCGTTTTTGTAACTTTCAAATAAGTTTTTATTAACTTATTGCTGGTCATATTATTATTGTATTAGTTTTGTCATATTAAATTGCATTATATGAGGTGATTAGTTTTCATTAGAGCTTTATAATTGCTCAAAATCCATGTTTAGAAAATACTGAACATTCTGCATTTTATTGAAAGAAAGTAAATTATTCAGTAAAATATGCACTATCTTTGTAGATATCTCAGTGTTACATGTGCTGTAAACATAAAGTGTCAAGAGCTTGTTTCTAATGTGTGTGTGTGTGTTTAAATACCCAAAATTGACATTTTGTAGGCATTTTTATAACATATAAGAGTAACATGTTGATTTTGTTAACACTATAACATTTTAGTCTGCCCTTTAGCTGATTTGTGATAATACTTGTAACAGTGCAAAATAATGGAAAAAATAACAAACGTTTAAAATATAAAGGTTGTTTAAAGTATAATTCAATTTAGTTATAATTCTTCAATTACTTTTTATTTAATTTTTGATTGTTTTGTATTAACGGTATGACTTAACATTGTGGAAAATTTCTGATGCTAAAAATTTTTAATTTTTATAAACTTTTTTCAATATTTCTGTAAAATGGAAACAATAAGTTCTGTTATGCCACAAGCTATCTGGGTATGATTCAGTTAGGGATAGTTAAATGTATTTGTAAGATTATTTTCAAGATATATGATCTTAATTCAACATCATTCTATCTTAGCTCCCACTGATCATTTTTACTTTCTAGATGCCTTAACCCTTTAGGTGCTTCCATATCTGTGTGGCAACTACATAATGCAGTTTAAATTTCTTGCTAGAAATGCAAATTGAGCACACAAAATCAATAGACAAAGCTTGATCTGCTCAGCTGATGATCTTAGCTGCCAATTCATATCCAACATGGTGTCTTGCTATTCATAACACCAGTAATATTTACAGTTGAAAACTGTTTAATTTTTTATGAGAAAATGGATCAGAAATGGCATCAAATTATTCCAGTGTTTTTATGCTTGAAGAGACAATTGAACTTGTGCAAGTTGATGATGATTCTGGCTCTGAACTTGAATTTTCAAATGATGATTTTGAACATAATATGACTGAATAAAAGTATGTGCCTAAAGGGTTAAGAGGTTATTGACACAGCAAAATATAATAGATTAGCACACTAGGAGGTATTGAACAGTTTTATATGGACTTCTCCTGTCGTCTATCAAGGTTTGGAGATAATATTTCAGACTTTGTATTGATGGTACATTTGAAATTTGGTCACACAATCAGGAACCTCTCACGACACACAAACTCCTGAAATGCCAACATTCTGTTCACTTCACAAATAGAAGAGAAACAACAACTACCATTTAAAGTAATAGTACATCACCATTATTACCACCTTTCGACCAAAGTTTGTGGGAAACCCACCTGCACCTTCCTGTACCTACAAAACAGGATCAACTATTCACAGCAAATAAATTGTGGGATCACCAGTAACTTTGAAAACAGAGCAAAATTGAGACTCAATAATTACATCAGAAACCTTGATTCATTCACCAAACCTTTGATATCCTAAGAATTAAGTGCTCAACAAACACCATTTTCTTCACATTTGTACATTGAAATCAGTTACAAACTTGAGAACCTGAAAATTAGTATTACAGCAATCTTCAAATCCAGCAAGATACTGAAGGACCTCACCACAGTCTACAATGCACCAATCATACAGCAGCAGTAAAGTATATATTCTAGAAACTGGAAGAACCATTAAACATAGATTAAAAAATACAAAGCTGCCATATTTGATAAAAAGTGGAAACTGGATTAACCCTCTCTATTCGGGGTTATTAACCAACCTTGTAATCATCACATAATCTTGAAACTATACATTCTATAACTGAATTTATCTTCACATTGGCAACCTTTTACTAACCATTACAAATCTGTTGTGTATAAAAAATCTGAATTTTTAATTAAATATTTTTACTAAAGCTTTATCTTTAAATTTACGAAATCTTTACTGGGTCAGTCCAAGTACAAGGTGATTTTTGTATTAAGAATAAGATACTATTTCTTCCTCTCTCTGATTTCATATTTCATTTGCACAACCTCTAGAACCTCCTAAATGAATACTAAATTTTTAACTTAAAAATTTATATCTTATTTGTTATTTCTTGTACCTTCACAAAAGGTACAAAAGCTTAATTATCAACATACCTGCCAACACTTATGACTTATATGTAATTGTTCTGATTTTTATTCATTTTAGACCTGTACAAACTGTTGTGTTATTTTACGATTTTGTGTGAAATTCTGGAATTATTTTACTGGCCTTTTTTTTTCTACTAATAATTTTCCGGAAACAATTCACCTTTTTACATCTTAATTTTACAAACTGTTGAAATAGTCTATTAAAAAGGCATGTAAGTAATAAGCATCTAGGGTGTACTGATCATTTTTTGAGAGGAATATGGCAGAAAAATCTTGTTCTGCTTCTTTCCCAATGGCTCCAACAACGAAAAGTTTATATAGCAAGCAGAAGCTTGGGCAAGAGTATTCAAATGTGTTCAAGGATATTGTATCATCCTTAAAGGGTACAATTTATGCAAGATGTACAGTTTGTATTTCTGATTTCTCCATTGCTCATGGAGGTGAAAATGACATCAAAAAACATCAACGCTACTCAACACCAGCAAAATTACTTGAGGGCATCTGGAATTAATAAACTAGACTCATTTTTTGGACAACCCGATACCAAATCAGAAAATGATGTGATCAAAGTGGAATGTTTAATCACCTTTTTTTTTCTTTTTCTGATACAAACAGAAATAATATGAAACTTAATTATCAACATACCTGCCAACACTTATGACTTAGATGTAATTGTTCTGATTTTTATTCATTTTAGACCTGTACGAACTGTTGTGTTATTTTACGATTTTGTGTGAAATTCTGGAATTATTTTAGTAGCCTTTTTTTTTTCTACTAATAATTTTCCGGAAACAATTCACCTTTTTACATCTTAATTTTACAAACTGCCAACACTTATTCATTACTACAATCTCTTATAATTAGTATGTCCAAAAACAGTTTAATTTAAATGGTTTTCTAACCAAGATATTTAAGTTTTAAAAAAAACAATTAAATGCTATGGGTATCAACTCGCATGCCAACATGCACCTACTCAAATCCTCTAACAACAAGGAAAAAGTAGTGAATGCATTACTTTCTAATCCCAATTTAATTGAAAAATCAACTGGCAAGAATATTTTTTGGTGGTGGTGGTGGTTTCAAACCATGCTTAAAAAATTCTTAAAAAATGCTTCTGGATTGTGGATTCAAAAATCGCCATAAGATACAGATGCTCTAAAAACAAAACCTCTGTAATAGTTGGGGAAATAGCCAGCAGTGCAACTGAGAAAATTGTGAGTAACATTAAAACTAGGGCTTTCAACTTGTTCACTGATGGCAGTAATGATGTTGACAGTAAACCTATTGTTATGACATACTTTGATGACAACAAGGAAAAGGTAGTGAATGCATTACTTTCTAATCCCAATTTAATTGAAAAATCAACTGGCAAGAATATTGCAGGACACCATCAAGAATAACTAGCCTCAAAGTCATTAAAGTGGAAAAATTGTGTATATTGAGGCAGTATGTCAGTGTGTTTTCTGGGAAGGAATCTGGATCTTCTATGGATGGTTCCTTTAAGAAAGTAGCAGACAAAATTGCAAAGGCAAGTGAGAAAGTATTGGACACACTTGACACCAAATCATCAAGAAACACATTTGTGAGAAGAAAGGATTTATGAGTTACTTATATCAAGGAGATGTGTTGTATATGCATTATTTCTGAACAATTGTATTCAAATCTTTGACTAGTATAATTTGAAACTATAATCTGAGGACCCTTTCATCCATTACTTGCAGAGAGTCCTGTTTGCTTTATTTAAGGATTTGTTAAGCAGACTTGTGACACCACATGCAATTTCGATTTGTTCAAATATTTTGGATATGAATTTCAAAGACAAAAACTTCAGTTAAAAAATGAGAACTTGACAATTAGTTATGAAGTTGAGCCTTTCCTTACAAAGCTTGACAAAGGAAGCCAGCTCTCTTTCTATGAAAATGGAAGAAATTACTATGAAACTGCATTGCAATACATGAAGCCCAAGTTCCCACTTCAGGACACAACTTTGAAACATGCAGAAGTAACAGACATATCTGCCAGAAAAAGTTGTTCTTTGGAATCAGTAGAGTACTTTTTTGTACATTCACATTTGTTACATTCACTGTAAGGATGCACCTTGGGCCAGTACAATGGATTGTTTTCAGCAGCATTTTCTCACCTATTAATCCATTGACTGGTGTAGATCTCAGTAAGCCAGCAGACAAGTCTTAGTATAGTAGTGGAAAAATGAAAGATGAGCTGGACAACTTTAAATATGATAAACTCTCAGAAGTAATGAAGTCTATCCTTGTAATATCACACAGCAGTGCAGGTTGTGAGAGGGTTTTTTCACTTGTTTGCAAAAAACAGGACAGACTTTTGGGATCAATATCAAACTCCATCTTAGAATTAGTGCTGAGAAGGAAGGTGGAAAATGGCACAAAAACCATATTTCTCCCAAGAAGTTACAGATGATTTCTTAAAGAAAGCCAATAGTGATACTTACAGGGCTCTTAATTAGTAGCAACACTATTTACATTTTTTGCTTGTTCCAGTAAGGATTACTATTTTTCAAAATTTAATGTTGGCAAGTCTGCATACAGTGATAAGAAATTTTAAAAATTATGAAATAAAAGGAACAATATCTTTTTCTTCTTTGAATGAATTATTTGTTAGCATATCATCAATTTCATTATCTTCAGAATTTCAGGTTTTTACCTTTTTATAGTTCTGTGGTCTGGATTTTACAACATTTGTTGTTGTTTTTTCATGCCTAAAGAGCAACACAACACATCACATACACTTACATACATGCACATGTAACTTTGGACTCATGTATTCATAGTTACCTAAGCCTAATATTTTTTTTCTTCAAGTCTTCAAATATACATTTTAAAACATAAATGATACATGAGTCACTAATATAGTATGTCCAAAAACAGTTTAATTTAAATGGTTTTCTAACTAAGGTATTTAAGTTAAAAAAACAAAAAAAACATTAAATGCTATGGGTATCAACTCGCATGCCAACATGCACCTACTCAAATCCTCTATTAGTATAACATTGTTGATGCTAATTTCAAAAGGACCATTGAAGGCTTCAAGTTTAAAATAAACTCTTTCTGGTGGTTATAAAGATGTATGTCAAATAAGAACATGTAATTCTTCAAACTTTCTTAAAATTTAAGTATAGATGAGCAGTGCTTCTGTCATGGGTCATGAAAAATTTATTCATTTCTCACTACAGGGAGATGTTAGCACACTGAACCTGTATGTTGATTCTAGGAATGGTTTATAGATTGCATCTAGGATAAGTCAGGCAATGTACATATTAAACATATACAAATTAAAAGAAGATAATTTAAAATGCAGACATGTCTTGTGACACACAGAAATGAAGATTGAGAATGTTTTAAATTTTTTTTTTTACTATTAATACATTATAACTTAGATAATTTAAAATTTGAATTATAAACTACACACTGATGCTAATTTTATTATGACAAGCACAGAAGAACTAGGCCCATATTGAGAGGATTAACACTCTTGCTACAGGCATGTCAAAGTGTGCATGTCACAACTCTTTAGAGAATTACATTCAAATTTTAATTAAACTACTTTATTATCATTATGTATGAATAAACATGACATCAAAATGTAGTTAATAAATAAAATTTTAATATTATATATGTTTTAAGTTCTGATTTATATAAGGAAATATTTTTTAAAAAATCCTCAAACTCCCATAATGTGATAATTATGACATTTGTTCTCTAGATTTATTTACCAACCCTCCAAGAATTATGTACTTTAACATAAGTTACTCATTATAATATGGATATTACTCAGGCAAAGTATAATTTTATAGCCTTCAATTTTATTTGTCTATGGAGCCATAAACTAGAAAATCAGACCCACTTGCCACACCCACCTGTCACATCCCATCTCACAAATTGCCAATATTTCTCTCTGACATTTTACACTGTAATATTTAGAATCAATAGAAAGTCAATGTTTAATCTATCAAATGACGTATTGTATTATGCTGTTCTCTGTACAGGATATTGTCTATTTCTTCATTCAATTTCAAATTTATGATCATGGGAATCATGTCAATATGATTAATTGAATTCTTAAAGGCTTTTAGAGCATAGTTAGAAAGCCAGAAAAATTATGATAGTTATAGGATATTATTGTTCTGTGTTCTTAGGTGCAGTATTTAATTAATTAAATTATTTAGTGTAGTTCTACCATAAGTATAAAAAAGTAGGCTTAAGTTTCATTGACAGTCAACAGCAAAACGAAAGACAGGTTAGTACCATATTTCTTGTTTTTGATGTGTATTCCTTATTCATTATTATAAAAGTACTTAAAATGTAAAAATTGTAAACTTATTAGGTTAGATTAGGTAATATAATGAAAAATAATAATAATTATTCAGAAGATACGCCCACAAGCAGCTTTTGTGTTACATAATTCGATACAATAACGTGAGCTACACGTTTGCAGTGTGATGTACAACTTCTGTGGTGGGATTATTAATTAGACATAAGTCAAAAGATAATAAAACAATAAAATTTAAGTAGAAATAGATGTATAATGTTAAAGAGTCTTGAGCTACTTAAGATAAACAACTGTAGTTTCCTGTTAAAATTTGCAATAATTCTAGAAAGAAAAAATGGTAACTGAGGTAAATGAGGTTATGAGGTCAGTCCAATTGACCAAATGCATATAGAGTTAGGGTGGAGAAAATAAAATAAAATTAAAAGTTTGATTGAAAAGAAACATGTGATATTTATTTAAGAGGATTTAGAGATTGTGTAAATGAAACTTGACAATTTTCAGGTGAAGAAAAATATTTTTAATCTTAACATGAAAATCATTGTGCACCAGAGCAGTCGAGACTTTTACACCATATATTCACAGAGAATGTTTTTGTAAAAATAAATAATTAAAAAATCTGATTATTTGTGTACAAAAGACTTGTAATTTTTACTGAAAGCTTGCAAAATGTTGTGAAGATACACAAAACATAGTAAAAGTAATAGTATAGAAACTATGATGGTTACTTTAGGGTCAAGAACTTGGTCAAATCAGCTGAGCCTGTAACAACAGAGTTAAGGTAACACACTTAAGCTAGTCAGAACTCATCAGTATTGTAACTCCTTTTCAGGGCTACTCTATTGCAGTTTTTGACTTGTATACTTGGAAAAATTGGGATTGAACCAACATTCTTACAAACAATTACGTATCATCTTTATAATTTGATAAATTGTTTAGGCAGACCATGTAAGATGAAATTTTGTTGACTGGACAGCAACTACCTGTTGTAGAAACACTAGTATAGAAGATGATGTTTCAAAAGTTGTTCACCTTTCATCTGAAGACCAATGGCAGAAGACTTTGAAAACATCATCTTTGTTATGTAGCTTTCTCTTAGGACTATGCTACTGTCCAGATATATAGAACTCTTCTTAATTAACTCATTAGAGTTATTTAAGAACTCACCCCATAGTCCAAAACATCTCTAAAGCTAGACAGAAGGCAGGAGCTATCCATGTGAAACTATTCTACTTGTCAACATACTGCCTAAAACGTTTTTAAAAGAAGAATGTTAGATATACTGATGACAGTAAAAAAAATATCTTAAGTTCCTAGGAAGCATGCTTTCAGAGTTTGCCTCCATTAGCTTAGATTGTTAGATTTTATGACACAAACTTTGTTTTAGGTACATTTTAAAGCTTGGCTAGGAAAAACTTCACATAAGAGATTTACGTAGCTTTTGATTACTTGTTTAAAAGTCACATTTGACTTATTGGTGTGAGTGAAATAGGAAAAGCAAGTATCATTACTCATGAAGGCAGCAGAACAAGAATCGTACCACCTAGGGGTAACATACAAATACACTTAAACTCGTAAAAACACCAAGAACAAGGATCATAACTTGTAGATGTTGTTAAAAAAGTATCTTCACTCATCGAGGAAAAAGAATGAGCATCCTAACATTTAGAAGCAATAGAACAAGTATCTTAATGCCTAGAAGCAAAATTCAAGTATCATCACTCAAAGAGGCAACAGAACAAGTATTCTAACTCGTAAAGGAAACATTACAAGTGTTCTAACTTGTATAACGACAGAATAAATATCCTGACTCATAAAAGCAAGGGAACAAGTATCCCAACTCATGGAGGCAACTGAAGGAGCTAACTTGTAAATGTAACAGCACAAGTATCCTAATTTGTGGAAACAACAGCAAAGTATTCTAATTCATAGAGGTAATTGGATAAGCAATCAGACTTGTATACCATAATTTTCCAAATATAATACACTCCCAAATATAATATGCACTCTAATTTTAGTGAACAAAGAGTCAAGTTTGCCTTATCACCATAAATAATATGTACCTAGGCTTTTACAATACCGCGGGTCAAAATAATGCTTTGATGATAAGACTGGTTGTGTAGCATGTGATGCAGAGGTCCCTCATGGAAAAGTCATGTGGTGGTTCTCGATGCTTTCTGGTGTCATAGAATGACATGTATGTATCAAGGATATCCTGGATGAGAATTGCATGAATCTTATCATTATTCCCGGAGGCATGACAGGCCAGTTGTAAGTGATGGACATCAGCTGCAACTGACTGTTTAAACAGCAAGTGTGCCAAAAGTTGAATGAATGACTCTACTCTGGAAGAAATTTATTCACACCATCAGGTAACCATAAAAAAACGACCTATTATTCATTGCCCAATGGATCAAAAAAACCTGGAATGCCATTGATCCGGCCCTGATTCAGCATGGGTTTCAAAAATGATACCTCACAAGTGATATGGACATTTCAAAAAACGAAATTCTCTAGGATGTCCACTCTGTTGCAGTAGATAACAAAGATGAAGATGATATTCGTGGTGATGCCCTTTGCAGTGACAATGATACTGTAGAAAAATTGTCCTAACTATTTGAGGACAGTGATTAAGACTCAGAATTTGAAGGTTTCACTGAAACTGATTTGTAGTTTTGAATATCAAACATAATGTAGTGATAACTAGTTTTGTATTTCCAAACATTTCTATGTGTGTATGTAAATAAATCTTAAAAATCACAAGACTTAGCTTCTTGATCATTTTATACCAAAACTCATGTTTAAAGGTACTGAAAATGAAAGAAAATGTGAGACAATTCTCATTTATGCCTTAGAAACTGAGGAAATTAATAAACATGTCATCAAAAAGCAACATCCCTAGTAAGTATGCAGAAAAGATGATCTGGACTGGCTGTAGAAAAATATAATGGTTTGATTTGTTACTATATATTATATGCACCTTAACACCTAGATAAATTTTTAGTAAAAAAATATGAATTGTATTTGGAAAATTATGGAAGGCAACATCGCATATGTTCTAACTCATAAAGGTGACAAGATAAGTGTCCTGACTTGTACCGGCAACAGAGCAAATAATGATAACTTCACTAATTGTTGCTCAAGTTATTCAGAAAATATAGAACATAATTTAATGAGCTGCTACATAAAAAGAAAAAATAATTTTATTACTCCTTTTCAAACAGGGGCCTGGCATGGTCTGTAGTGAGGGAGCTAGCTATTGAAAATGTGCATTTTTCCGGTGATTCCTAGTTCTTGTCAGTAAAGGAATGTACCAGACAGTATGAGTAACTATGAAGGAAGTAAAAAGGCAGATATTTATTATAAGCTTACTGTTTTGTTTTTCATGGGTAATTAAAGGACTAAAACTTGAAATAGTGCAGTTACTGCTATAAAATGTCGCTTTAAGTAACATTCAGTACAAGAAGTTTTAACAAGTAATCTCTTGTCTCAATAGCAGAAAATTTAACTATTTTGGTAGAATATGGGGTATCCCACCAGATCCAAACATCTGGAAGCCTAAGAGTGAGGATCATGGCTGTGTTCAGCATGATCCAAGGATCATTTTGCCATGTTTTTATTCTGTGATGTGAGTAGTTGTTAAGATGTTTTATCATACCAGTATGGACCACCCATATGCTATGGTCACACTATTTTGCCATTATTTTAGTACTCCTGTCTCCTCTTTTCCTTGTAATATTTTTGCACTTCACTATGAAAAATCTTTTTATTCTCTGTTCCTTACCTGATCTTGAATCATTCTCCTCCTCTGCATTGTTCAGAGTTACACCACGCAATTCATCTTTGCTCTCTTCCTCATTTGAGGGCATATCGTTGTACATCTATAAGTATACCATTCTTGTATACAGACCTTTTTTCTTCTTTTTTTTCATTTGGCAGCACCTCCTTTGCCAAAGCTTCTTTGACCTCTTACAGCTAACTTTTTGAGCAATTGATGTACCATAATGATCACATCCACATCTGCTACACTTGTAACACCTTGAACATTTTACTACTTTACATTCGCAGCTAATCTTTGAATCAAGCCTGATTTTCATCTTGACAAGAACAAACATTCAGAAATTTTGGCTTGTTGTCTCAGTACTTCCTCAAAGGTTTCACAGAAATTTCAGAAATTGT
>NW_013666131.1:369715-385107 GCF_000517525.1 Limulus polyphemus
AGAAATTTTAGGTCTTGTTGTCTCAGTACTTCCTCAAAGGTTTACTACAGAAATTCTAGAAATTGTAAGTTTTTTTTTTTTTTTTTTGAGATTATGTACAATAACAATGCCATGATCATTGTCTGAATTGGGATAAACAACCACCCAGCTCTACTTCCAAAACCAATGATAACTTCTTTGAATGTTATCCAACTATAGATTATGAATTTCTCATAAAATAATGCATATTCATAAAGAGTTTCCTACCAATTCTGCTGCTGTTGAGTCAGACTTTGCGTGCTAATCAAAACTGGTGTAAAAGTGAAATTAGAAGCAATAATAAGGATAAATGCATTAAATGAATGTGTTTATTTTTGTGGATACTACATTTGTGAACACAAAAAAATGAAACCAGAATATTAGATTAGAAGGAAAGGTAAGTCTGACCAAAGTGTTGTGTAGATGAAAATAAGGAATAAAAAAAAACAGTGTTTTGTGTAAGTAATGTAAAAAAAGCCAAAGGGAATAAAATGGAAAAAATAGGACCAACATTTAAAATGCACAAAATTTTTATTTGGCTGACAGCCAAAATTAAAAGACTTGATGTTTCTGTAGCTTTATGCTACTATCATCATGAATAAAAACATAGCTGACAAGTGGGTAGTCTTATTGGGAAAAGGTTTAACTCATTATAATCTTTAAGGGTGGTATGAATATTATACTTAAGAAATAAATATTTCTTTCCAAGATGTGCATTATCTCTAACTTACCCTTCATCTCCATTTAGCAAAGCTAATATTCAATTCATTATGAGCATTAGGTTAATTTAAACATTTTTCATACCATTGTATCAAATGACCCATTTCAACAAGTGTAGAAATTAGCATTTCTTTTTTAACATACATAGTTCTTATGTTCATTAAAACAGTGTTTTAAGTCATGTTTAGTTTGACCAATATACTTTTTATTGCTTTCACACCTAATTTCATTTTTACCTTTTTTATGTAGAATATCTTTTTCTTATTATCTTTAATACTAGGAACTATTGTTTTAATTTTGTTAAATATAGAAATGAAATTATGTTAGCTGAATACAGTGGTGGTTTGGCTAGGTATACCTTGTACATGTGATAATATTACTGTACTGTTAAATTTATTATCATAAACCTGTTTAATCTAGTGAATTCTTGATAAAAATGGGATTATACTTTCAGTGATGTCAACATATAACTTCTATAATTAGCAATGTTTTTTTATATAATTTAATTTGTGTTACAACTTAGAATAAGAACAAGTATGAAAAGCTACTAGTTTTTGATAAAATAGGTGACATGATCATTCATATGGTGGCATGGAGACTGAATATAATAGTTTCAGTAAACAGTTTTAGAAATAGTTCCATTATTATTTCCTCTAACAAGTACATTTGAAAAATAGTAAACGGTTATCTTGTTCAATCTCATGCATAAAATGAACAGATTTAGAAAGATCAACATTATTTAGATAATTGGCAAATGTTTTAACTCAGTATCTTCATATCATCAAATCAAGAATGTATCATCCACAAACCTAATCCAACAATCAGATTTTAAAAAGGCCTTATCAAAAGCAATACATTTGAAACTATCCATATGAAGGTCACATAGGAGTGGAGGAAGAAGGGAACCCATGATTAATACAATATTCTGTTCAAAATACTTTTTATTAAATTTGAAAGAATAATTTAAAAATAGTTAGAATAATGATGTCAACAACTTGAGATAAAGAAATGGAAGCTAGAACAATTTTTCCTGAAAACAGTTTATCACATCTTCTATCAGAGTTTTAGTAAACAATGAAAGTACATCACCTGACACCAACCTGTCAGAAATATTAAATTTAATGCTTTTAATTTTCTCATGAAATTCAGTAGAGTTTGTAATGGTATGTTTATTCTTACTACTCAGTGTACTTTTGCAACATACTAAGATGAGATGCCTATACTGGTTATAAGAGGTCTAAACTATTGTTTCACTTATGAATCTCAGATAAAGCATAAAAGCAGGGTGGCAAAAATGGGAAGGAATAAGATTTTTTTGTTCATGTTCAGAAGACAAAGTTATACATTGATCAACTATTTTTTTTTTTTATCAAGTTATAAAACTGTTGTTTGGTCTCTTCTAAAAGAAATATGTAAACCATCATTTAATAATAAATCTACACTAGAAATATAATCACATTTATTCATCACCTCTATGCACACACCTTTGTCAGTTTGTGTAAAAACATTATTACTTTTATAATTTAAAGACTATAAAGCTTTTTTTTTCTTCTTTTGTCAAATTATTCTCAACTTTAATATTTTGTTTCAACATTATATCCTGGCAATGATATTTAATAATAATTTTAATTTTACTATCTATTATTAAAATATTATTAAAAAACATCATGTTTCAGTAGCTATATGTATATAGTTTTATAGGGAAAAGGTTTAACTTATTTTAATTTTTAATGGTGGTATGAATATTATATGCAATAAATCCAAAATTTCTTTCCAAAACTTCATTATCACCAACTATCCCTTCATGTAGATTTAGCAAAGAATTATTTAATATACAGAACAAAATTTCTATTGATTTTTTAATATTCAATTCACTTTGAGTGTTAAGTTCACTTAAAACTATTGTTTCATGCTATTGTATCGAATGACACGTTTTGACAGCATGTTCAGGAAGTGAAGAAATTAGCATCTTTTTTATCATGTACATAATAACCTTTGTATCTTAAGACATTTTAAATTATATTTCTTCGACCAATAAATTATTTATTTTACTATCTATAATTCATTCAATGTTAAATTCAATACTAGTTACCACATCTTTTAAAGGTAGAATTTGTGAAGTTACTGCAAAATCAAAACCTAAGTTCAATACCTTAATTGCATGTCAGTAAGATTGACATCGGACTTATTAAAAACTTTTAGGTTACACAGTAGTAGTACTTCAGAAGTTTGCTCTTTCTTAGGCTTACATAAAGATTTAAGCTAAATGTCCAGTTGTTTATTGTATTTTTTATTTTCAATTCTATTTCAATAAAATTCATCAATATCACATGTAAGCAAAAGGAAGATGTGCAACTTTCATTCCAAAAAAAAAATTAAGTTAAAAATTATTAAAGTTTTGTTTTTAGTTTGCTTACTGATAATAAGTATTATTTCATTACAAGTTACAGCTTTTACTGTAAGGAAGAGTATTTTTTAGAATGGGTACAACATTTTGATCACTGATGTGATCATTTTCAAGTAAACAAGTTTTAATGGTAAAGAAAGTTTTAATATTTAAATCAACATTCAACAGTCTAACATTGTATTTAAATTTTAGAATTAATGGTGATTACTTATGTAGGTGCATATCAATCCACATGAATTGACAGATTATTTATTTATGGCTGAGCAGAAGAAACAAACAAAAGTGAATAAATATGGGAAAATGGCATGTGTTATGCAAAATATTTGCATAAGATTAGAAACGTATAGGAAATAATGATCAAACACATATAGAGATGTGCTTACGTATTTGTTAATTGTGGATTGTTTAATTTTATTAATAAGGTTTCTCTGATATTTCTCCTGTTCAGAGAAACTATGGTTCATATGTTCATGGTCTTGGGAATTGGGTTTTTGTGTTCTTTTAACCAGTTACATCCTGTTTCAGCAATGTAAAAGATTGAGCAGTTGTTACTCGTTATTTTGTAAACGTTTCCTGGTGAGGTGCTAATGTTACATAATTTTCTTAACAGGTGTTTAATTTTCATTCCAGGGAGTGAAAATTTATCTAGGTGTGATGTTGAGGTTATATTTATGTGCTGGTCTTTTCCAAATTTCTGATAGAGATATGCTAGTATTTTCTGTATATGAATAGTACAGATGATTAGGTATCTTTGTTTTTTGGAGTGGTTATGAGTTTATTAAGTGTCTGTTGTCTGTGTTTTTTCGATTTGTTAGTGGTTTCTGTAACTACTTTAGTAGGGAACTGGTTTATGTTAGTAAAGCATTGATTTAAGTGTGCTGCTTGTTCATTAATATTTTCTGTGGTGCATATAGTATATGCTAAATTTAGGAGGCTTTTTAGAGTACCTAGCTTCTGGTGGATCAAATGTTTAGAAAACCAGTTTGTCATTTTTGCTGCATGTGTGTTTTCTATAAACTTTAGTGTTGAATCCTTGGGGGGGGGGGTCATGTGATGTTAACAAATAAATAATTTTTGTGTAATTATTTTCATTTGCAACTGTGAATTGTATGTCTTTGTGTAGGTTGTTTATGTGTTGAAGGTATTTTGTTTGTTCATCTTGACAAGTAAAGCTGTAAGAAATGTGATCTACTTTCTAAGCCAAAATGCAGGCTTATATAAAGAAGTGAACTATGGCATGTTGTTCTATGTGATGTAAGAGAAGAGAAGCCAAAGTACCTGATAATGGATTTCCCATGGCAAGTCCATGTAACTGAAGGTAGTATGAATCTCTGTATTGAAAGCAAATAAACATGGCTAGTTGTAATAGTTTGATTAGGTGTTCCTGTTTTATGTTGATTCTCTTTTTGGGGTCTTGTGAAATAATTTCTGCAGTAAGATGTATTGCCTCATAACAAGGGATTTGATGGAGTAGGTTTACAAGATCGAAGCTAGATGTAATGACATTACTGTTTAAACTATGTAAGTGTTGTAGGAAGTGTTTTTTAATTGGGTGCTTATTTTGGAAACATAAGATTCCAAAATCCAGCTGAAGTATTTGCCAAGGTTGTAATTTAAAGAATTATAAGAAGACATAATTGGGCATAAGGCATTTCTATCAGAAACTTGGAAAAGACTAGCACATAAATAAAACCTGAATATCACCCCTAGATTCATTTTCACCCATAGAATGAAAATTATATAATGAATGCACCCCACCAAAAAACATTTACAAAATAAATTGTAACAATTGCCCAGCCTTTTACACAGGTGAAACAGGACACAACTTGAAGATCAGGTTAAAAGAACACAAAAAACTCTTCCTGAGACCATGAACATATGATCAAAACCAACTACAATTTTTCTTAACAGAAGAAAAATCAGAGAAACCTTATTAATAAAATCAAACAACCCCACAATTAACAAATACTCAAGCACATTTCTATATGTGTTTGTTCGTTATTTCCCCAGACATTCCTAATGATTGATATGCTCATGCATAAGTAACCACTATCAATTCTAAAATTTAAATACTAAAACCTTCTTTAGCATTAAAACTTGTGTACTTAAGAATGATCACACCCCTAATGGAAACATCATACCCATTCTAAAAAATAGTCTTTCTTACTGTAAAAGCTGTAACTTGTAATAAATAAAGTTTATTAAAGATCAAAATACAAGAGAAAGAAGTGAAATATCCAAACTAAAAGTTACTGTCTGTAGAAATTGTCTCTGCAGCAGTTTAGAGAATATCTTGAACATTTCTGTTGGAACATAATTAGAAAAGAAAATGAACAATACAATAAGTAATTAGATATTAAATTTTAATCTTTATGTACACCTAAGAAAGAGCTAACTTCGGAAGTGCTCCAACTATGCAACCTTATAGTTATTAATAAGTCTGATGTCAGACTTACTGACATGCAAATTAATATATTCTTCTTCTTCTCTTCTTCTTCTTTGTTCCTGTTGTTCCTAGTGGAATATAGGGCTACAACAACACTTCGCCAACGGAAGTGTTTTTTGTTGCAGTTTCTTTAGCAAATTGTTATCGGGGTGGAGTTGCTAGCCCCACGCCCAAGTGGGCATGTTTGGTGCAACAAGAATGCGAACCCGCGACCCTCGGATTGCGAGACGAGT
Organism: Limulus polyphemus; assembly: GCF_000517525.1. Taxonomy (NCBI): domain Eukaryota; kingdom Metazoa; phylum Arthropoda; class Merostomata; order Xiphosura; family Limulidae; genus Limulus; species Limulus polyphemus. The sequence continues at coordinate 375,540 of NW_013666131.1, forward strand.
GACTTATCCACCGGGCCATGCCGGGCCAATTAATATATCAGTTTAGGTTTTAATTTTGCAGAAATTCCATAAATTCTACCCATAAAAGATGTGGTCACTAGTATTGAACCTAATGTTGAATGAATTATGGATAGTAAAATAAAGAATTTATTGGTCGAACTAAATATAATTTAAAATATCTTAAGAAACAAAGGTTATGTACATAATAAAAACATACTAATTTCACCATTTGCTTAACATACTGTCAAAACAGGTCATTCCATACAATGGCATGAAACAATAGTTTTAAACGAACTTAACACTCAAAGTGAATTGAATATTAAAGAATCAATAGAAATTTTGTGCTGTAAATTAAATAATTCTTTGCTAAATCTACATGAAGGGATAACTGGTGATAACACACAATTTTGAAAAGAAATTTGGATTTCTTACCTATAATATTGATACCACCCTTAAAAATTACAATAAATTAAATCTTTTCCCAATAAAGATACTTGCTTGTCATGTATGTTTTTACTCCTGAAACGTGGGGTCTTTTAATGCATCAAATAAATTTTTATTGTATATTTTAAATGTTGGTCCTGTTTCTAATTTTAAACTTTATTGCACTAGTCTTCTGGATTGGATTTTCAAATTTAGCCAAAAGTAATAATTTTATGGCATAAGGGATAATAAAAGTAAAATATACACATCAATTAAACATGAATGCATTAATGACTTTAAATTGGCTGGTTTTAATACTAAAATTAGAAATAATAATAGTGACACTGTTTATGTTCTGTGTTAATAATTATTTGCTTTTGTTATTGAATACTTGAACCTAGGTTTATACATAATGTTTTGTTACATTGTTAATAGACACTCTAAATATATGTATATCCAAAGGTGTTGAGTTTTGCTTTTCAATTTTGTTTTATTGATCCTGTTCAATGTTTGTTTATTGTTTATCTTCTGACTCTTTTTGAGTTTCTAAGATGCATTTTCTAGCACCAAAGCCACAATTGTAATTAAAAACAATATAGAAGTTCTAATTTTTTATAAATATTTGTTTATATTGCATGCAATTTCATTTCCTGTGCATGATGCCTTGGTGTACAAAATCCTTTGATTTAATAACTTCTCAATGACTTACCAATTTACACTAAGTATTTGGGCTGTGGAACTTATTGTAGGTGGATAAACCAAAAGCTGCTAGAGATGAGTTTGTGATTAAACCACCAGTTACCCCAGCTTCTAAATATCAGGAGACAGTGTCAGACAAGTCAAGTGAATGGTCTAAGGAGGGGAGTGGAGTTTTAGTTACAAGCACACCACGAGTTTCTGCCCCGTTAGCTCTTGCAACTGAAGAAGATGAGCCAGAAGAAAAACATGGCCAAAAACCAAGATCTATGTTTATTGGCAAAGGGGATACTCCTTTTACCAAGGAATACATTTACAGTGTTTCAGAAGATCCAGAACAGACTGATAAAGGGGCTTACAGTCCTAAAGAATATGGATTTTCATACACTGGTAAAAATTCTGGTGATGTATCTCCAGTCACAAGACATGAAGACTTGTCTCCTGGTACCATACAAGTCACAGGTATTGCTTTTACTTATAATCCACCAGAATTGCAGCAAGAGCCAAATAACAAGTTAAGGTCACCCATTTCTGAAAACAAGAAGAACACATGCAAAGGTTCTACCCAGGAAAATGAAGACAAGGCAGAAGTTAAGATAAGAGTAGACAAACCATTGTTTGTGCCAGTTAGTGGAAGTGGTAGCCCACAGAAAGAACCTCCACCCAGTAGAAAGGACATAGAAGCAACAACAAAAAAAAGCCCTTTGAAGAAGAACCTCAACCCAGTACTGGTCACAGCAGCTAAAAGTCAGCAATCTAATGTGCCTTTAGTAAAAGGTGGACATAATTCTCCAAGTTCTGAATCATCCTCTTCATCAGAGGAAAATGAATCATCTGACAGCAGCATGGAAGAATATTGTAGAGAACCATTCTACCCTGAAAAGAAGTCTAGTAATGTTCCATCACAAATGGTAGAAAAATCTATTACTGGTGGCCCTTGCTATGCTAAAGTTTCTAGAAAAAGAGTGATAACCAAGCCTGATGGAACTACTGAAGAGGTAGAGGAGACCATTGAGCCTTCAACACATGGTGTGAGGGATTATGCAGCTACTAAGCCAGTTGTAGTGGGTGTAGGCCCTGCCACTTTCTCCAGTGTGGAACCAGCTATCTTACTAAAGGTTTTTCTTGTTTTGTTTTATTGTTATTTCTCTTGTATATATATATATATATATTTTTTTTTTGTATACTACCTTATATCCATGTGTGTTATATGTATGTTGAACATTCTTAGAACTATGGCTTTGTTCTCTTTTTTTTTTTCTTTTAGCAGCTGCATTTGTGTATGTCATTTTTCCCTGAATGTTGATTGTACTTAATTATTTCACTATTTTACTTTGTATACATTAGGTTTTCATTTCCTTACACACACAGCATACATTACAAAAAAAATAGCTTTAGACTCATCTATCTAAATAAATATTAGTAATAAAAAGATAAATTTTCCCACCAAATAGTAATATTCAAATTTATTGACAGCTTATGTTAGATAGTTGGAAAAGTTTTATATATATTGGAATAAGTACAACGTTTTGAACACTAGTATGGTCATCTATCTAAATTGTGAATTTGGCAATAAAAATAACAAAAACCTGATTTAACTTGAAAAATGAAATTTGCTTACCCAATTTGTGTGTTGTCAGCCACTTGCTTCCATTTTCTTACCATGTACTTGAATATTTATTGTTATAAATTATATATATATATTGTGATAAAATTTGATCATAAAAACATTTGAATGTACCTTATGCTACTAATCTTCGAATGAATCAGTAATGAGGAAAGACTGTATGGAATAATAAAACTAAATTCAGAAATATAATCTAATTTAATTTTCTTAGTAGTAGGTGTATATAAGTTGCATGTTATTATATGATTAGTCCATTTCAAACCAAAGGAAAATTTATTTTGTAAGTTTGGATTTGATGAGAAAAATTATATGCAAGACATTTCAAAACATGGTATTTCAGTATTAGCACTTCATTTATTATTGTTGTATATGATAATGCACAAAGACAACTTGGCACAACAAGAAATGGAGATTTTGGTAATTGTTTTGGCTTTAATTACCCTAGTTACAGCATTGTTTTCTTCATATCCTGGTTCTATGTAATATACGATTGAAAAGTTCTAGGTGATTACAGAAACAATTTATACTTCAGTGCACTAAATAAAAGTAATTGATCTTCACATAAACAATTCAACACAACAGATACAACAAAAATGCTTTGCTGAGTGCAAGAACATTAGGAAATTGTTGATAGCTGGACTTTTTGCTCTACCTTTTTCAGTTGAATGTCTGTTATGATAGATACTTCTATGTTTATATGCCCACTCTTTTGAGAAGAATACTTCCCTGTAAACTTGCTTAAGCCATCTTTGTCTTTTTCCCTTATATCTGTATGAATATTGGTAGTTGGATTTTACATTATTTGTTCTTAAAAATAATGTTTTGTGTTCAGTAATTTTTGAATTTTTTAAGAAGTAAGTACCTATATCATTACTTTCAGTAAATTTATCCCTTTTAGTAGACTCTTGATTACAGATAGTTTAAAGTATCTGTAATGATTTCTACTTCTGAAGTAATGATGAGTCTACATAGGCACACACGTACCTACACAGGAGGGTTGAGGGAGTTCAGCTGAACCCCCTATTTTTGTGTATAAAAATGTAAAAATATTGTGCTTATATAGTTATAGCACAGCTGCTTATGGTATTTAACATTTTCTACATAGTCTACATTCTACTGATGAAGTATTAACATTTTTAGTTTGAAATAGTCGCATGCACAGAGTTGTTTAAATTAGTAATATAATCTAACAATTAATAACTATTCTGCATGTAGATAGTACAGTACTTTGCTATAATAAAATGTACATATTTATGCTAATTTAAGTCTAGCTCCCCATGCAGTGTTAGAATAGAATGATGATTTGTTGACTTTTCATTCGTTTGTGGATTGTATGTGAACAGCTATGCAATTGTTTAAGCTATATTTCATGCATAGGGGGGATAGGATATTTAATTTGAGCTGCATAAATTATAAGCAGTTTATAGTAAAATCTACTTTTAAATTAGCCACAGTTTTCATTACTTGGGATCTATAGCACACTTTACAAAGGCTGTGTAGTGAACCCCACTTATAAAATAGCCACATTTTTAAAAGGCCTTTTTCACTCAGGCAGTACACATTATGAAGAATCAACAGTAAACTCTTGTTTTCCAAAAGATAGTCACGTATCTGTATTAAGAGTTTTGAAGAAAATGAATTTATTTTTCTTATGGTCAAAAATGTTTGTCACAGCAATTTAAAGTAATCAAGAGTCTGCTTCACATAACTTTGCAAATTTGTAATATAACTTAGTTTGTCTTATATACACACACACAAACAAATAATTGCACAGTATTTTTCATATATAATAATAAATCTCTTTGCAAGTTCAGTCAATAAGAATATTCTTGCTTATATGAGAGATGTTCACAAAGAAGTGGGATTTTCTTCTGTAATTTTAAATATGAGTAAATTCAAGGTTTCAAAGATCATGTTAATAGATCAATATACAACTGCTGTTAGTCACCTTGAAAGTTTTATTTATATATAGTAGATGGTATTTATCATAATAATAAAATGACAGTTGCAAATGGCATTAGTTTGAACAACATGCTGCATTTATCATGTAATGAGTGGAATTGAAAAATTCCTAACCCATCACTTTATGGCTTCCATCTTTTTGTACCTATCAAGGATGGTATGTGTTAACAACATATTTAAACAACTGATGATATTAAAGCAGTTGGAAGAAATTGGATTCATTATACAACATCTAAACATTTACCAAACTGGTATGATAATGCTCATGGAATAATAGAAAAAATATTTTATGCTTAACTGGGAAGGGACTATGTTGAGAAGTGATGTCTGGCTACCTACATAACATCATCATTGTTGTTGTTGTTCATGCTTGGTTATATTTGATATGATTGGTTTACAGGAAATAAAATCCCATTTCTGTTTGAACACACACTTATATATATATATATATACACATACATATATAGAAAAATAGAGAGAGATTTGTATAATTTTTGTCGGTGTGAACCATAAATGTATTTCAGATTTTTCACACCGAGTGATTAAGCAGTACTATAGAAAAAGTTTATTTATTATTATTTAAATGTTTGTTTGGATTTTATAGTGTGACTAGAGTAGTTTTTAATGTATTGCTTTTCAGTAATTCAAGTAAAATTACAAAGTTAAAGCATACACTAGATAGATAACATTACATTTCCATAATTATAAATTAGCTTTGTGAAAGCTTAATATTTCCATTTTTGTTACATTGTAGGTAATCTGGACACCATCTGTACTTACATCAAATGAACAGCTACATTACTACTGAGAATTTCTGTGATCATTTAACAGTTTCTATATTGTATGTTTATGTTTTACAGTTCTTGTACAAGAGATTATATAAAAACTAAACTAAACTAAAATCACTATGGTCCTGCAAATTAAGTAATTAATCTTTCCACTCTAATACCAATTACCATAAGTATGATAAAAGATATGTAGCTGATGATCAAAGTATATTTTGGTATATATCAAAGGTTCTCTGTAAAGTTACACGGGTAAACATTTATGAAAACACAAGCTAAATCTTACAGCCTGGGATTCAGGAAGGTAGGCAGCCCATGACCGAATCATCAAGTATAGTGATGTCTACTGTGAACACAGTTACCACCACTCAGGTTCCTAGTAGGGAGGTAGGACCTCCTGAGAAAGAAATTTGTTTTCCAAAAACCACAAGTAGTCTAAATACAGAAGACAGATGTTTTACCCATGAAGTGTCTCGAAACTCCCATACCTTCTCAAGTCATTCAGATGATGTACAGGTAATATATATGATGTTCATTACTAATAATATCTACTCTTTATACAGTACTGTTATTTAAAAAACTAAAAACTGATTTTCATTTTTAAAGAATTCCTAGAAAAATCATTATAAATTCATAAGCATTTTGTTGTTTTAATTTTGATTGTGTAATGTAATTAGCAAAAACTACTTGATTTTTTGTTTGTTTCTAAGCAAAATATATAAATGAAATGTGACATCATGTTTCAAGACTTGCTGTTATCTTACTATTACTATAATTTTGGTAACACAAACTTTGTGTTAAGATACTATTAAATTTCAGTGTCATGAGTAGAAACTTACATTAACCTAAATCTACTTATTAATTAGCTACAAATTTTTTATACCTCTAGATACTAATTACAAACTACTTTTTATGCTCATTATTTAATTTCTTTAGTGCCTGTTGGTGTATAAAAGACATTTTAATACTAGTAATAAATGACTTTATAACACAAGTTTGTTATTTTTCTTTAATTTTGGACATCAACATTTTGCTTTACAGTTTGTTCATGAACATTCCACTAAAACATGAACAATAACTGAAAGTACAAAGCTTTAGTTGGTTTAAATAATAAATTATAATCATATCTGAAGATTCGCTATAGATTCTAAGATTTTCAATGAACAATAGTAAAATCAATAAATGAATAAATAAATGCACTATAAGAATTTTTGAAGTTTTATTTTGTGAATGTAACGAAATACAAAAACAACATAAATTTTTTCTTCTAGCCTTTATATAAAGGATATAGTATAAAATAATATTTTAAAAACAAACTCTGTGATTGGTTATGTATGAATAGACCGTGATTGCAATATAGCCTTCATAATGAATTTTTCAAAATTCAAATTGAAAATTTAAGAAAACTTTTATGATACAATTTATGATCCACAAGTGTGAATCATGTTTTGCTTTAGAAAATTATAAATGTTTGTTATAAATAAATACATTAATCATTGTACGTAAATCTATATTTACTATTTAATAATTTATATTTTAAATGTTAACAAGATTATTTTAAATATTCATAATTGTAGAAATATATATTAGGTCGTCAAGAAATTAATGTGTAAATTTTAGTATACTCTAATCCCTTATAGTGATGGCACACAATGAGACACACAATTGGCATATAATGCTGTTTTAATACAAGAAGGGAAACAATGCCTCTCTAGCCACAAAGAATATAGAAATGTTTTTAACGTTCATAAGTGTCGACGATGGTTCAGCAAATTTCATTCAGGTGACTTTAGCCTTAAAAACTGTGAAAGCAGGGGTTGACATGTTGGAATTTATATTGATTCTGAAAATGCTTGTGGAGTCTAACCCAAAGCAACACACTCATGAAATGGCCCTGAAATTGCATGTTTCTCATGAAACAATATGTAAACATCTAAGAAATATGGGAAAACTCCATGAGGGTGTTTTTGTGAATGTTGCTTCATCTCTTCTAGTGTGTAATGTGCGTGAACAATTTTTGGACAGAATTGTCACCAGTGATAAAAAATGGATTCTCTATGCAAATATTAAATGCCAAAAACAATGGCTCAGTCATAGACAAAAAACCACTTCCGACCTCAAAACCTGGACTCCATCCGCAGAAAGTGATGCTTTGCACTTGGTGAGACATCAAAGGAGTAATTCATTTCAAACTCCTCGATGCAGAGATCTATAGTCAGCAACTGGAATGTTTAAATCAAGCCCTTAATCATAAACGCCCTTCACTCATCAATCAGAAAGGTGTTGTTCTTCTCCACAACAATGCACATCTACATGTGGTTGGGTTTTGCATTCAGAGCTGGACCAATAAACATAAGTCCTCACACATGTATTACAGGTGTCTTTGTTCCCTCACTCAGTTGGACTCATGTTCACTGCTACTGTGTTGTGGGTCATGGTGGACGATCATGCAGGTTACAGTTCTTCTTCTTGTGCTATCCCTCGAAGATTTTCATGTACCGAAATTATTATTGTGCTGGGGGTGGCTCATGTTTGATTGGTTTTGAGTGGGACATCTTTATTATTCCAATCACCCGGATGTCAGATTCCTGGATCAGTGAAACAATTTATTGCTTTGCTATCATGTGTTCTGCTCACAGATTAGTGGGTATGATACTTCCCTCTAGTCTGCTGAACTTTAGGTAAAGACAATATGATCCTCTTTCCTACCCCCACCAAGCTACTGGGGTGGTTGACTATGGAGGCATCCTCCTGAATGTGATAGTGATATATGATACACACAGTTAACTTTCCATCAGTATGATCCTCTTTCATACCCCCACATGGATATTGGTTCTTGGTGGCTGGGTTTTGAATGCACTTTTTCCTTGGGGCACATTCTTTTTATTCTCACCCACGTTACTGTCATCTATAAGATTGAGATTCAGGTATCAGGTGGTTCAGATCCCTTTCCAACCATTGTTCTGTCCCTTTTAAATATGCTTCTCCCTCTTTCCACACTGGGTGTAGAATATACCTGGTACAGGATCGGTACAGTCTCCCACATATTATCCTCTACTGTGAGGATCCCCCCTTTTAGGATGTTCTTCAGATGCTTCATTCTTTACCTTGCACCAGTCCATCCACTTATTGAATGTGGGATTCTAGCTATGTGAGAGGATTAATGAAATTTATTGGAAGTTATAATTTTCCAATACTGAAAATGTATTTCCGATAGATACTTACTTCTTCTCACCCTTCCTCCCCAGTGAAAACTGGTGCTTCATTTTTTCTGCCAAAACTCGAAGTGATAGTTTGGTAGAATCAAACAGAGGGAATCACATGCATCAGGAGGGTGTCATGCTGTTACTGGTGGAGGGTTGTCACATGATAATTTACATGCGAGATGCAGTTGAACCAAGTTGATTGTGGGGTACATGGGAGCTCAAGGCTTGTGCCATGTGAAAATATTTTTTTGCATATAGAGGGCAGTACTGAACGAGAATAGCTATTTTGTGAGGAACATATAGGAAATAAATTTTCAATTTAGGAAAATTATAACTTTTAGCATTGTAAGCCTTCAGGCTAACCACTGAGCCTCTGGGAGACATTGCTAATTTCAAAATTTTTGAATGTAACTGAATACTTTGCTTACAAGTACACATAGTTATAGATTTACTCTGTGGAAGAGTTCATCTTTGATGTATTTAAAGCACAAACTTTCAAAACATATACATTGTTGTGCAAATTCAAAATACCAAAAAATAACTTGTTGTTTATGGAAAATTTGTAAAAATGTGATTTACTTTATTTTGCTGATAATATTATTATAATTTGTTGCCTTTAAGAAACGAGAGCTTATTTTATCTTGCAGATAATATTAACATATTAAAACTATATAATTGTATAATGTATGTGCAATTATACAATTAAAAAAGTTTTCTTTCACTGTACTTTAGAGTTTAAAGTTCAAAAGTACCTACATATTACTGTGAAATAAAAAATTAACATTACAATCATTACATTATTGTTATTAACTATTTTTCAGTTATTTTGAAAATTATCATTTTGTCAATTTGTATTTGATAATTCTAAA